>NW_021319715.1:14899-22655 GCF_001605985.2 Dendrobium catenatum | reverse complement strand
AAGAGAAGCAGAGAAAAAACAACGATCGCACGAGCACCAAATCACGAATGAGAAGATTAAACTTATTTCTCTAGTTTGAATAATTTTAAATTAGATTTTAATTTAAAAAATTTATAAAGGAGACACTAGTTTAGTTTCTAGGGAGCTTAATCGGTTTCAACAAAATCTAAATCCTTATAAATTTTTGGTTTAGTTGGAGTCAATCTACTTATTCCTTTACATTTGAATATGTTATGATTTATCATTTTGATATTCCAGGTGATCAACAGAAAAAGTTTCTAATAAAAAAAATAAATCATCTACTTTTTAATAGAAATCTAAAAATTTAAATATTTCTTTTATGATTGGCATAAGTCCTTACATATAGGCAACCTTTCCATTAGGACCCATCTCCATCAAAAAAATAGTATTATGTGTAATTTCAATAAGCCTATATGCTTCGCTCCCTAAAAATAGTTGTTAAGTATAAGCCCATTTTCATCACTCTTATATGCTCCTTCGAGACTCGCTACTGGTAGAGAAAACCTCTCATGGAACTACCATAGTTAAACCGGGTAGTGGTGGAGGAAGCCTCTCAGTAAGACCACCCTAGTTTAAATATGATCCGCTATGATTATGTGTAAACCCCACAAACATGCTTCCTTTTTGTATGATCATTATGATTATCTAAGATTAGCTCTATATCCCCACACTAAGGCTTCCTTTTTTTATGATCATCTACTTGTGTTGGATCATGCCCCACTTGGCACCATGCATACTAGTTTAAATCTAAATCTCGATCGTCTATGATTAGGTGTAAGTCCCCATATACAGGCTTCATTTCAATATTTGCTTATAGGGAAACCCACAGAGGGCCATATGAATTAATTTGAAAAAAAAAGGTGCATGGTCTTTAAAGGGGACCATCAGCTCCCTAATGCTCAAACAAGCTACAAAAAAATTCAAAATAAAATCTAAGAGCCAATAGTCCCTTATACTAAAAATAAATAAATAATCACCTAATAATAATATAGGGCTACAAGTAAGCAACTCCCAAAAAAGGAAGCTAAAAAAAAGAATTTAGCTCACTCTTCCTGCAAAAAATAGTCATCTTGTCCACAAAAATCTAAGTCCAAAGAACCTATGAAATAAAATGACTGCAAAAGGGAAACAAGAAAAATAACACATGAAAAGAACAAGGAAATTTTTAATTGCAACCAATTAGAATTATCAGAATTAAAGATGAAGAGCTTCCAATCAGAAAGTAAGAACATTCACTTATTTTTGGCATTTTGAAAATCTCCATTACACCCTATATAATCACTTAACATAATGGCCAAAAAAGTACTAAAACAAACAAAGAAATGTAAGATAATCGCATGAAAACATAGCAAAAAAGAGTAGTCATACATAACACGAGCCATACTAAGAATAATACCAATAATGTAATAATAAACCCCTAACCAGTTGAAGTAGAAAATAAAAATGACAAGTGCAGAAGTTTCGTGGAAGAAAGTGAAATCCGGGAAAATCCAAAATCCGAAATTAATAAAATATTTTTTTTGCAGCCACTAAACTTGATGGGATGAAAGCCGAGGTATACTGGAAGAAAGCTTAATCCCATAAAAACAAAACCATGTATAAGATTCCAATCAAATGCACCAATCACCTCCTTGCGAAAGAGGAGGATTAAGAATCCCATCTTAACGAAAAATAGGACACTCATATAAACCAAAACCTATAGAGGATTCCAGTAAAAACCACTAGTCCCCTCCCAGCCAAAGAAGAGGATTAACTAACCAAACTGTATGGAAAAAAAGGATAGCCATATAAAATGATAAAGCTACAAATAATTAAGGAAAGAATTATCCTCCAAGAATTCACCAACCGTATTAATTAAAAAATGATCAGCCCCCCATACAACCAATTGAAAATGTCAATGAAAAACCACACCCAAAATAAAGAAATTTAGGATAATTCAATAGAACCAAATAGGACACAACTGATAAAACCATAGTAAGAACGAAACAACCACCAAAAAATAATAAACTATTTATTTCTAATATAAGGAAACCCAAAATGGTCAAGCCTAACCAAACCAATAATTTTGGTAGGAAGAGAATACCCCAAATATTCCGTGAAATACATGATGTTGGAACCCAAATTGTCTAAGAAAATAAGCAGTAGAATTACCTTCCCATTAAATGTGAGTAATAGAATATTTGACGAATGAAAGTCTCTACCTAATTTCTCTAATGGTATAGTAATACGAGTGATTGTCATTAACTTGTTTAATAATGTAATAAATAATCAACATAGCATTAATTTCAATACATAGATTAGTATTCTCTAAAGAAATACATAATTGTAAACCATATTTTAAAGCCTCAAGCTCAGCCATAATGGCATTATTTACAAATGTGGGACTCGCCAAAGCCGCAATGACCTGCTCGTTAAAATCCCAGATGAGACCACCACAGCCAGCTTTAGAACATTTAAAAGACCTATCAATTTTGAGTTTATACCAGCCTTGGGGAGGCTATATCCATTTAATAATGGTGTCTTTCTGAAAATCAGCGTCTGACAGAAATTTGATACAAAAAATCTGAGCAATTTGATGACAGCCATTAAAAGAACACCTATTGATCAAGTTAGCCAAATATTACTGTCTCACCTTATCTTTAATCTTAATGATAATGTTCATGGCATTCATATTAATGTTCACATGCGTTAACTCATTTCTACTCTTCCAAAGTAACCAACAAATAATAACATGTAAAATATTATGAATATGGCTCTTACGAGAAACAAGCCAATCTTCCATAATACTCTTAATAGTGTTATAATCCTTACAAAATTGGGTACTAAAGACATTATCAAAAAACAACCAAACTTTCAATGCAATAAAAACATAAGCAAAAACATGATTCAGAGTTTCAATTTGATAACAAAACTGACATTTGGAAACATTGTTAGAACCCTTATGAATAAGAATAGTATCCATGGGCATATAGTTATTAAAAATTCTCTAAATCGGAATATAATAAGAGGCCAAAATACCTCTTTGCCAAATAGTAGATAAAATCTGATTCTTAGGCTGGAAAATTCCTAAGAGAATGCCAAACTTCCTTAAATAAAAAGCTCCCATCCTTAGATGTATTAAATAAAATGTAATCACTTTTATCAAGTTGCTGAGGAATTTTCAAAATGAGAAGAATGACAGAATCAGGTACCATTTTAGAAAGATAATCCACATTCCAAGTCCCATAATGAATAAAATGAGAAAATTTACAAGCACTAGTACAATGAGTGTTAAGAAAATTATGAATAAAAGAGAAACCTATCCAATTATCTTGCCAAAAAAAGATGCCACCCAAACCCAAACCCAAACCCCATTGAATGAAATTCTCAACATCCCATTTAATGGAGCACAACCTTCTCTAATTAAAAAAAAATCACCTTTTTTGAAAAAGCTATTAAGAGAATGTTTGCCAACACAATACTTGGAGATCATAAATTTTTCCCACGAGCTTTTTTTAGATCTTAAATTGAACCACATTTTATAAGAAAACCAAGAGCCATATAACTGAAGTTCTTAAAACCAAGCTTAACTTCATCTTGGAAACTAGGGAAATTATCCTAAGAAGACCAAGTTAATGCAGATTTACCCTCATTGCTACCCTAGAGAAATTTGTTAAAAATTCCTTCCAGCCTACTACAAGCATTCACACTAGGATATAAAGTATGAAAAAAATAAACATAAATAGAACACCGAACACTTTTAATCAACATTAATCTACCTCCAAAAGAAAGAAAATTGAAACCCCAGGTATAAAACTTTTTAAGAATATTAGAAAAAATTTCCACAAATAAATGCGACCTCTTCCTACCCTTGGAAAGAGGAGTGTCTAAATATTTAAGGGGGAGATGCTTGTGCAAAAAACCAAAATTATTTTGGATAGAGTTGATCTGCTAAGTGGAGATAGACTTAGTAGTGATAAAATAACTTTTTTAAGTGTTGAAAATTAACCCACTAACATTTTGAAAAACCCAAAATTTAAAGAGGATATAAAGCATTTTTTTGGAACCATTAGTAAAAATAACGAAATAATCATGAAAGCCTAAATGAGAAATAGTTAATTCACTATTAGAGCGATACTGTAAAGTGGAATGTTTACTAAATATATCATTCAGACCTCTAGAAAGAAACTCTACGACCATAATGAACTAAGCAGGGGATAAAGGATCCCCTTGCCTCATCACATGAGCATAACAAAAAAAAAAAAAAACCATGACTTTTTTTCATTGATAGTAACGAAAGAAAAACAATGCTCAATACTATTTTTAATGAGCCTAATGAAATCATTATTGAAGCCAAATTTGTTAAGCATAATATTAAGAAAAGGCCAATTGAGATTATCATAGGCTTTGGTAATATCAATTTTGAAAATAACATTACCATCATAAATTTTAGCCATTAAATCTTGAACAAATTCTTAAGCTAGAAGAACATTAACAAATATAGATTAACCTTTAACAAAACTTGTTTGCTCTAAAGAGATGATATTAGGGAGAACTAATGCTAATCTTGACATAAGCAGCTTATTATAAAGTTTGTTAAAGAAAGAATAAATACTAATAGGATGAAAAAAACTCCAAAATTTTGTGGCAATATTTTTGGGAATTAAAACTATAGAGGTGGCAGCAAAAAAAAAATTAGGGTAAGGGTTACCCTTGAAGAAGTCCATAACAGTATTAACAAAATCAACTTTAATAATATGCCAACACTTTTGAAAAAAATTAATAGTAAAACTATTAGGATTAGCAACTTAATTTGAATTCATATCTTTAATGGTTAGCCAGATTTCCTCAGTAGAAAGAATTTTAGTAACCATCATGTTATCCTCTTAAAAAAAAATAGAGCGAATAAAAGAAAAATAAAAATCCAAAACTGGATAGAAATTTTCATTAAACAAATTCTTAAAATAATCAATACCTCACTCATTAATAAAATCAGAAGCATCAATATGAAAAACATTGGGATTAAAATTTTTATGAATATGACTAGCAACATTCTTATGATTGGTAATATTATGAAAAAAACTTGGTATTTCTATCACCTTCAACTTAGAATTTAGAAACTGTGTTTTGTTTCTAGTAAAGTTCTTCTTGATCCTAAAGTTTAAATAAGTTATCTTTGGCCTCAATCAAATAAGAAAGATTCTCACCAGAAGGATTGTTCCTGTAGTTCTTATCAGCAAATATCACTTGATCCTCAACTTGCACAATATTAGACAATAAATTCATGAAATTAATTTTGTTCAACTAATTCAACTTATGTTTCAACCTTTTAAGCTTAAACCAAAATATAGTCATACCAACAATATTATCAAAAGGAAATAAAGGGGCATGACAATTATCTTTAACAATGTTAAAAAATGAATCATAAAAAATCCACATGTTTTGAAATCTAAAAGATGGAATACTATTATACTGTAAGGAAATATTCGAAAGAAGAGGAGAGTCTTCATGTAAAGTTCTAGAAAGATGCTCAATGTGAGTACTATGAATCTTATAGATCCAAAGGTTATAAAAATGAATACAATCTAACATTTTTCATATGGTACCTTGATTCCATGTAAAAGAATTGCCAGTAAAACCAACATCATGTAAGGTAGAATTTAAAACCATATCATTAAATTCTTCCATCTCAAGATAGCATAGAGAGTTCCCACCAACTTTCTTAGAAAAAGAAGTAATAGTGTTAAAGTCAGCATCGACCAACCAAAGCCTGATAGTATTAGAAGAAAAATTAGTGATTTGATTCCACAAAATTTGTCTCTCCATCCTAGAAAAAGAAGCATAAACAAATAAAGCACAACAAAAAAAAATGAAGGAATTTAATTCTAGTATGCAAAATTTGCAAATAATCATTTAAAATGCTTAAATTAACCTAATGTTTCAAAAAATTCCATATATTATTAGAATAATTACTAAAAGACCCATCAAAACCTAAATAAATATGAGTCGAATCCAACTTAATGGATGAAATTAAAATCTCATGTAAAACAAAAACATTAAAAATATGAATCCAACATAAATTCATCATTCTATCACTATAAGGAAGATTACCCACACCCGTTATTACAAAACTAATTCAAAAACTGTGATTTCGATGATAAGAATTATTATTGTGTTTATTACTACTTTCTCCTATTTTTGTGATTTTTTGTTTTGTTTTTGTGTATTCTAACATTTCAGAAAATCCCTCCTCCATTCACTTGCAATTTTGATTAGCTCAAGTTTGGGTAAACTAGGGTTATAATTGGTTTTCATTTTATTTTTTATTTTTTCCTTTCTTGAGTCATATCATATAATTTGGTAGATATCTTTACTGAGTAACCTTACACACACACAGGGAGAGAAAAAAATGTTTTTTGAGAGAGTTTTTTAAAGTAATTTTATATAATTTTGTCTTCCTACTGTACGACTATGTTTTGTACTGTATGATTTTAGTTCATACTGCATGATCTATTGTGTTGTTTCAAAACCAAAGAAGCTAAAATTTAAGAAAGATACTAATTTGGTATTGATCATATAATACAATTTGGTTCGTAATGTAGACCCCAATTAAAATCATTCTTAATTAATCCCCCGATATTAGGTGATCAATTTATAGACAATTATTATGACAAATCATAATAGATGATATAGTACGTATTATATGATTAGCTGTATATAAAATTTGTTATCCTAGAGATTGTAGTAAATGAAATCCATGATTTCTGTATTGATCATATTATATGATGTCCATACTCTTGGATGATCAATGGTGTATAAAGTTGTCCATCCCATGGATCATCCCAAATGAACATAATGGATTTTTATAGTTCATATTGTATGATGTTTCGATTGTAGTATACGAAAGGTTATAAAAGTTAAATAATGTGCCTGAACGATCTTACTAGATTAGTCTGAATTACACTGATCGTATTGAATGATACATGTATCGTACTGTACGAACAAAGACAAATTTCTTGAAATTTATGGCTTTTCAGCTCACTATTTAAGTATTTTTTGTACTCTTATTAAAAAATATTTTGCTATTGAGTTGACCTTAGTGATAGGTTATAGAAGTAAGAGAGGAGAGCATTGAGGGAGAGATATTTTTGAGGGGGAGCTACGAGGGATTCACAAAGGTTGCTCCAAGTAAGGTTTCCACTATCTTCTTCAAGCTTCTTCGTTAGTTACTTGTTGGCTCTATGGAAACTTTCATCAACATCACGTCTAAGGTTATTTACCTACTCTAGGAAGGAGTAAAAGAATTTTAAGGTTTTCTACCTACTCCAGGAGGGAGTAAAAGGATTTCCTTGTTCTCTACCTACTCTATGAGGGAGTAAAATGATTCAAGGTATTGTGCCTCACCGGGTAGGTGGAAAGATTTTGTAAGGGCTTCTTCACCATACTATGGGGGGAAAAGGAGATATAATACTTTAGTGTAATACTTGGAAAGGAGGTTTCCAAGGAGTGGATATAGGTCAAGTTAATTGAACCACTATAATTCTAGTGTGTTCTTTCTATTTACTTTTCTATATTTAATTTTTTTTTTTTTTGTGATTTGTTCTATGTTTAAAATCTCTGATTTTCATTATTATGAAATTAGTTTCACTTCATCATTATGGCTTAAAATAATTTCTTCTAAAATATTCATAAATATTTTGATAATATTTTCATTTTTCCTTAAGAAATTTTAAGATAACTATTCACCCCCCCCCCC
>NW_021319715.1:0-14786 GCF_001605985.2 Dendrobium catenatum | reverse complement strand
AATTAATAAATTAAGTTTTAGAAAACTTTTGAAAAAAAATATATGGCTAACATTGGTAATCGTAATATTTCAGAAGGATATTCAATCACTCGACCACCTCTATTTGATAATATTCCTTTTAATTTTGGAAAAATTTGCAGGTCCAACTTTTTATAATTAATTGATTATTTCTTGTGGATATTAGTTCAAGAAGGTTGTTCGGCACCTTCTTACTTTGTTAATGACATAAAAACTAAACTTCCTTTTTATGAATGGAGCGTGATGATAGAGATTTAGCCCAACTAATTGTCAAATATTTAAACTATTTTTTCTATGCTTTAAAATTTGAAGATAACATGCGTGTTTATACTTGTACTACTGGTAAGTAGATTTGGGAAAAACATTGCATAACATATCATGAAGAAAAATATAAAATAGAAATAAGAAATACTTAAAATGAATAGACTCAAAAAAACTAACAACTCAAGGTAAAGAAAAAAAAAATATCATAGACATGAGAACTCTTGTGGGAATTTTTAGAATATAATAAAATTACTCTACAATTAAAAAAGATAGATTATATTAGTTTTGACTTTATTACAACCAAAGGATTTGGATTCTAGAGTATGCACACCCAGCTTAACATCTTCACAGACTAAAATATTTTGTTTAAATGAAAATCTAATTCAAGAATTATAATTAGACATGTAAACTTAAACTTTTCAGGCTACTAGCATGAAATATATTGAATAAAATATTATTGTAAAAGTGATGAATGAAGAACCAAGATTTTTAAAAATCAAGTATAAAACATATTATAAAACACAAGGATTTTCTAAGATTTATAAGAAAGAAAAGCTAATTTATGTTGGGTTCATTTTGTTCCTCGTTTATCAGTTTCCAATATACATTGTGCATCTTTTATTTTTGATACACTTTGTGCATCTTTTAATTTTTGCGTCGCTACACTTCTTTTAATTTTGGGCTCATTTTTTGCCACTTTTAAATTTTTTTCAAATTGCTTCCTTTCTAACTATTTAAGAATCTCAATTTCAAATATTATATTCCATATATAAGAGAAGAGAGTTGAGATAGTTGCTACTTAGTTTTGCATGTTTAATATTCTTACAACTTGTATGTTTTTTATGATTCCAAATATTACTGATTTGATTATTATTTCTCCTAACATATTTTAGAAGAATTATTTTACTCTTGTGTGTACTAACATTTCAGGGAAATCATACTCCAGAATATTAAAGACTTTAAATCAAAATCAATTTAGAGTTTACTATAATTGAAGTATGTATTTTTTATTTTATTGAGTCTGAGAGAGTGTGATTGTAATTAAGTAACTGAGCACACACACACACTGGGGGAGACTTTAAACAACATATTTTTTAAACTGATTGTACTATATGATATCACTTTGTACGGGATGATCTGGTCAGTTACTTTCCCCAATGAGCAGCTGAACGAACATAAATAAAAATATTTTTTCTAAGTATTGATCATACTAGATGATTCCTATTTTTGTACCAGGACGAGCAGCTCTATTTTGTTCTCACATAAAGATCGTACGGGATGATCTTAATTTTTGTACAGGGACAAACGCCTTTATTATATTCTCGTATAAAGATCGTACGAGATGATCTTTATTTTCGTACATGGATGAATGCCTCTGTTTTGATATCGCACGAAGATCGTAACGGATGCTCCTAGTTTTTATACAGGGATGAATGCCTCTATTTTGTTCTCAAACAAAATTTTTTTTCTAACTATGGATCGTATAGGACGATCCCTGTTTCGTATAAGGACGAACGTCTCAGATCTGTTCTCGGACATTTCGTCCTAATATTTCGTATAAACGAAAATTGAAATTTTCTAACTGTTCATTTCAGACAAACTTAGTTCATATCAGATGATGATCATGTATGAAATGATTTCATACATATTCATAATAAGTTCGTATGCAATAGTATTTATATTATCGTATGTACGAACATACGATTGTATTGTACGATCAGGTACACTCTAAATTGAAATTTTTTTTTTCTAGATAGTTTTTTGTGTCTTTTTTATAAATGGTCCTTTAATGACTGATGTTAAAAATATTTACTTCGTTATTTATTAAGGGAAATTAAAAGAAAAAGTGTGAGAGAGTGTTTGAGGGAGATTTCTTATTAGTGGAGTGTGAAAGGTTCACAAGGTTACTCAAAAGTAAGGATCTCTATGTGATTTATGTTTTTCACTCTTCCTCTTATCTTTCTAGATTACTCATGAGAAGATCTTTGTAGAAGATCTGATTCTCTGTCGACATTTGGAGAGTGTGAACATCTGATGGTTCTCTGCCAATACTTGGAGAGTGTGAACAGCCTAAGGTACTTAGCCTACACTTGGAGGGTGTGAAAGGATGACAGTTCTCTACCAATATATGGATAGTGTAAACAGCCAAAGTTATGCTGCCTACACTTGGAGGGTGTGAAATGATAAAGGTTCTATGCCTACATTTGGAGGGTGTGAAAGAAAGACAGTTTTCTACCGCACTGGGGATTGGTGGAAGAGTGTTTTGTAAAAGCTTATCCGCATTGCTGTGGAGGCAAAATAAGAGTCACTTTTGGTAATAGTGCAATACTTGAAGAGGGAGTCTTTAGGGAGTAGATGTAGGTCGTGTTTGACCGAACCACTATAAATCTTTGTGTCATTTAGTTTTTCTGCTGCTTACTTACTACAAGTTTTTAAATTTTATGGTTAAAAATTTTACTTTTAAAACTTTAATTAACTTGCTATAAATCATCAATTTGTTTCAATTTTTAAAATCCAAGAAGGAATTTTTAAAATGAACAATTCACCCCCCCTCTAAGTTAGCCTTAGGACATAAGCTTAGGTTTAACAACCTATTCAAGATTCAACAAGTGGTATCAAAGTTTTATTTCAAAATCATAAATTTAGACTACTTTTTGATAAATGAGTATGACTACTTTGGAAACTGGAGCACACCTAAAGGGTATTCGATCACTAGACCTCCTTTATTTGATAACATCCCTTTTGATTTTTGGAAAACATGCATGTCTACATTTTTACAGTCACTAGATTATCATATATTGATCTTAGTTCAAGAAGGGTATACAAAAGCAACTAGATTAATTGATGGTATTAGAGGAAACACCCATTATTGAATGGACTGTAGAATAATGTGAGTTAGCATAGTTAAATGCAAAATATTTAAATAGTTTATTTTGTGCACTTAAGTTAGAAAACTACATATGGTTTTCTACTTGCAAAAGTCGAAAGGACATATGTGATAGACTTTGTATTACTTATGAAGGGACTAATGAAGTAAAATAATCTAGATTAAACATCTTATTACAAGATTATGAATTATTTTGCATGAAATCTAATGAGTCTATTTCTGACATGTACATAAGATTCACTCAGATAGTCACTTCTTTTCTTGCATTGGGTAGGGAACTAACGAATGCTGAAATGGTTAATAAAATTTTTTTGTTATTTGCTTACTACATATGATGCTAAAATAACTACTATTACAGAGTCAAAAAATTTAAATGTTTACTCTATTGACAATCTTCTTAGATTACTAATTACTTACGAGTAATGAGTGAGTCAAAGAAAGATTGATGTATGAGAACAACGAAAGGAGAAGAATATTACACTAAAAGCAGAGGAGTCAGAGAGTGATCTATCACAACTTGAGGATGAAGATGACATTACCTTGATGACTAGGCAATTGAGGAGCTTTCTTAATAGAAATTAGAGGAGAAGCCAACAGTAGAATTGAGGTAAATTTAATAAGAATGGTTTCTAATGATGTGATTTGCTATAAATGCAAAAAACCTAAACATATAAAATCAAATTGCCCAAACCTAAAAGTTACTCCTAGCAAGGATAAGGTAGAGGATAAACCAAATGTGAAGAAGGGCAAGAAGAGATTCTAAAGAGCTTTTTGGGCAAACTCAGCTTCAGATTCATCAGAAATAAAAAAGGAGCAGGAAGTCACCAACTTGTGCTTAATGGATGATAATCTTGATCAGTCAGATCAATAAGAGGTAAGTGATTTAACATATGCTAAACTGTTAGAAGTTTCTGAAAGGATTCATGGCACATATAGGAAGTTAAAGAAAATGCATGCTAGTCTAAATTTAGTATTACAAGAATTACAAAGAGAACACAAAATTCTTATAAAAGATCATGAATTGATAGATAATAATCATATGAGCTTACTTGATAAATTTGATGACTTGAATAAGAAGAATGAAACTTTAAAATCATCTTATGCTCAATTGGAAAAAGGTTTTAAAAATTTTAAGGATGAATAAAAGAATAAATAGCACTATTTAAATTTTAATAAGAATATTCTAAAGGATATGAACATTTTTTTTGTAATTGATAGTGCAAGCTCTCGAGAAAAATAAGAAAGCAGCAACACTTAAAGATTTTACTAATCCTATTCTGTAATCAAAATTTTTAAAAGTGAGGAAGAGACAGAATAATTATAGAAGATTAAAAAACATATTTCCTGCAGTTAAATATTACACTTGTGGCATGATTGGACATATTGCACACACTTGTACTTTGGATAGGAAAACTCATTTAGTGTGAAAACCTAAGATGTATAAACCTAGACATATCATATATGCATTTATTTTCAATTTGCCAAAAGGAGAACCCAAACTTGTTTTGGTTCCTAGATCTAACATTTAATAGTTTTGTAGGAATGCTCTCATACAAGGCCTCGTGAGAGCATTTAATACCTGGATATTGGTTGCTCAAAGTATATGACTGGAGACACTAAGCAATTTATATCGCTGAAAGTCAGAAGTGGAGGCAGGGTTACACTTGGAGATAACACTACTAGGAAAGTGGTTAGATCATGTATGATTGGAAACTTGTGTAATTTTTTTATTGAAAATGTGCTACTTATATAGAAGGCTTAAAGCATAATTTGTTAAGTATTAGCCAGCTATGTGATAAAAGATATAGTGTAAATTTTTTTCCTACTTGCTGCATATTAAGCCTAAATGGAAATGATATTTTGCATGGATTATGGGTAAATAATATTTATATACTATATTTAAATTGTATAAAAACTCCTAATGCTTTTATTTAAAAATTATTTCTGATGAGTCATGGTTATAGCATAGGAGACTTTTTCACTCTAGCATGAAAAATCTTAGGAAAATTTCCCAAAAGGATTTGGTTAGAGGTATACCAAAACTAGATTTTACTAAGAATCACCTTTGCGATGCATGTCAATTAGGAAAAATAGTGAAGTCCATTTTTCAGTCTAATAAGAATCTTAGAACTAGTAAACCTTTAGTGATTTTATATATGGATCTTTTTAGATAAGTTGGAATTGTAAGTCAAGGAGGGAAGGTATAAAGATTTATGATTATAAATGATTTTATAATATTAACTTGTATTAAATTCTTATGTCATAAGAGTGAATCATTTAAAGAGTTTAGAAATTTTTTGACTTGAATTTAGAGAAAACTAGTATGCGAGATTTTAATAATCCAAAGTGATTACAGCGGTGAATTGAAAATAAAAAAATTGAGGATTTTTGTAAAGAAAAATGAATTGATCATAATTTTTCTACACCTAAAACCCCTCAGCAGATTGGGGTAGTTGAAAGAAAGAACAGAATATTAATAGAAGCCACTTGAGCCATATTGAAAGAATATTCATTTCTTAAATATTTTTGGGCTGAAGCAGTTAGCACTGCTTGTTATGTTCTGAATAGTGTGAACATTAGGTCAAATTTAAATAAAACACCCTATGAGCTACTTAAGGGAACAATGTTGCAACATAAGATTATGAGTTTATGTTTTTGATGATAACAAATATTTTGTCTCACTTTCTATTGTCTACTTGTATTTGCAATATTTATTTATCTGTGTATACTAATATTTTAGGAATACCATTTTACATCAAACAAAGAATTAGAGCTCAAGATTAGGTTGAATAATATTATATTATAAAGGGTCTATAATATTCATTGATGTAATTTTGATTTCTCGAGTCAAGTTCTATAAGGGAGTATGCTTGCTTGGTGATCATATACACATACACTCAAGGGAGTTAAATCTAATCAAATCTAGAAGATCAAGTTTTGAACTAATCGTATTGGATGATTTTGGATCATTTAGGACGATCGTTTATGATCTTGAAAAATAGCCGCCAATACTAATTTAGGCAAGATTTTAAGATTTATTTTTTGTTCTAATAATCCCGGATGATCAATACAAATCATGCCTAAATTAATCTTATGATTAGGGGATTAATTTTGGTTAAGTTTTTTAATCTGATCATCTTGGACGATCTGTATATTATACAGGATGATGTTTGTCTGCATACTTAATTTTCCTAAATTGTCCAAGCCGAAATACCATAATTTTTCTTTTAACCATCCCAGATGATTCAAAATATCATCTTGGACGATCTGTATAATTTTTTACTGTCATCCTGGACCATCCTAATATCGTCCGGGATTATCAGGTCAAATTCTGCACATCGTACTAGACGATCATGCGATCGTCCAAGTTGATTTTTGGCACTAGAATTGAGTTTTTAGGATTTTTTGAAGCCCTCTTTTGAAGCACATCGTACGATATGATCCTTAGATCATCCTAGATGATGTGGCATATAAATTAGGTATTTAGGGTTTTAAAGCCCTCTTTTTAAGCTCATCATACGGGGCAATCTCATGATTGTCCTGGATGATAATGTCAGTTTGGTGCATTTAAGAGCCTTTTTGGAGCTCTTCTATTTAAACTTTATCAAAGACTTTGAAAGTGTCTTTGGATGCCATTGAGGCTTCATTTCTTCTAGAGAAAACTTGAAGAGAGAGCTTGAAAGGGAGAGAGGAAAGGGTGGAGTTTGAGAGAGGGAGAAGATCCTTGGAGGGGGTTTCAAGGGAGTGTAGAGGGGGTTTCAAATGATTGCTCTGACAAGCTTGTGCCTTAGTACCATCAAATTCAAGGCTCGTCTTGAGGGAAGATTTGGGAAGAAGTAGATCTTTTTGGTGTCAAAGAACCAGGCTACTCCGCCACACCGGGGAAGGTGGAAGTGATTTTGTAAGGGCTTCTCCGACTAGCTATGGGGGCTAAAGGAGAGACACTGAGTTTAGTGCAATACTTGGAGGGTTCCTCCGAGGAGTTGACGTAGGTCAAGATTTGACCAAGCCATTATAACTTTGGAGTGTTCTTTCCTTTATTATTTTCATATTAAATTTCTGAATTTTGATTTTCTTTGTGGTGAATTTTAGTTTGATTTAAGTTTGTGTTTTAACCATGAAAGATTTTTAAATTACCAATTCACCCCCCCTGTTGGTTAGCCTTGGGCTAGTTCATAAGAGTTTAACATCCCTAATGAACTTTCAAGTGGTATCAGAGCAGGATTCATAAAATAAGTTTTTGAAAACTTTTTAATTTTGATTTATGGCTAATTTTTGTACATGTAATATTGCGAAATATTATTCAATCACTAGACCACCTTTATTTGAAAATATTACTTTTACTTTTGGAAAATTTGGATGTCTACTTTCTTGCAATCAATTGATTACCGAATGTGGCAAATAATTTTAACTGATTATTCTATACCGTCATGTTTAATAGATGGAATTAAAACTAATATTCATTTTAATCAATGGAGTAAGAAAGAACAAATCAATGCTCAATTAAATGCTAAATCATTAAACTATTTTTTTGTGCTTTAAATTTTAAAGATTATATATTTGTTTTCACGTGCACTATTGACAAGGAAATTTGGGATAAATTACACACTATATATGAAGGCTCCAGTAAAATTAAGTAATCCAGGTTGAATACTTTAATACATAACTATGAACCATTTTTTATGAAACCTTATGAGACGATTTTAGACATGTATACTAGGTTTATTCAAATTGTGACATCATTGCATGCTTTAGGTAAAGAATTTTCAAACTTTGAAAAAGTTAATAAAATTCTACGTTGTCTACTTGATAAGTTTGATGTCAAAGTTGTTGCTATTTATGAAACAAAAAATTTGAATGAATATTCTATTTATAATTTGATTGACACACTCATTTTCTATGAGCAAAGTTTGGGTCAAAGACTTTTGGATGCAGGTGAAATGATAGTGCTAAAAGCTGAAGATACAGAGAAAAGTGGCTTAGTAGATGAAAAAAGTGATAAGTTAACAAGCAAATTGGAAAGCTTACTAAAGAACAAGAATAATAATCAATAAAAGTGGAACATAGCTAAAAATGGTAAGAATGTTAAGATTTCTTCTGATGTTATTTTCTTTGGATGTAGGAAACCTAAACATATGAAAAATCGGTGCCCTAATTTGAGAACTCTTCATACAAAAAAAGGGTAAAACTAAGCAAATTGTAAAAAGAGCAAATACTGAAAAGTAAAAAATCTCCTGGGCATACCTAGCTTCTGAATCATCATACTATGAGCGAGATGATGTTTAAACCCTTGCTTTTGTATTTATTTATTTGTGTATGCTTTTTTTTATTTCTTTTTTATTTTTTGTGTTTTCTTTGGATTTATTCATTTTTGTTCTATCTTTACTTTAAATTTTAAATTTGTCTTTACTTTTCTTTATTGTGAAGTTCTCTCTGATCAATAAACTTGTTCACCTTTCTAAAAATGAAAAACCTACCTCCTATTTTTCTTGAATTCTTATGTAAGTTAGGGTTGACTTCTCTAAAAATAATCAAAAAAAAGAAACTCATGATTTTGTCTCTCTATCTCTTTTTTTAAAGATGTTATTTTACTTTTAATTCAAAATCTTCATCATATTATAAATTAAATTTTGAAACTGATCTTTTTCATCTCCCTATGTTTAGTTTATTGCATAGGGATCTTTTATAACTTGTTGAATCAACCTCATAATTTTCTTAATCAAATAGTTCATTTTGTCAATAGAATGGATTTACTTTTGTTTTTAAAATTTCAAAAAGGTAGCATATTAAAAAAAGTGGTCAATGATGTCAAATCAAAAGATAAACAATGACGCCAAAATTGAGAAAGGTACATAAAGTGCATCAAAAATTAAAAGATGCACAAAGTGTGCCAAAGAAATTGACAAGAGATATAAAATAAGCCCACAAAAAGTAGTACTTACCTTTCTTGTACTTCTTTAAGCTTAAGAAAAATCTTGATATTTTTTATACTTGAACTTAAAAATCATGATTCCTTATTCATAAATTTTTGCATTAATCTTCTATTTGATATGTTTTATGAAAGGAGTTTTGAAAAAATTAGTATTTCTTTTTTTTAATTTGTTATTTGATTTAGATATTAGATTAAAATTTTTTTGATCCTTTAAAAGAACTTGAGCTTGGATTAACAATTTTTAAATTGCTAACATTTTTGAGTTATATATTGTCAATACATTTCTTACTGAGTTTTTGAATAAAATCAAGAGGTAACTTTCTCATTTTAAGAATTTTTTATTTTTTTCACTAGATCTCAGATTATTTTATTTTTAAATTTTTTTTATTATTCTGATTGTTTGTATCCCTCCTCTTTTTGATAATACTAAAGGGGGAGAATATACTCCTGCATTTGTATCTTTAAAAAAAAAACAAAAAAAAAAAACAAAAAATTTTGTCTTCTCCTATTTTTAATTTTTTATTCTAGTTAGGGGGAGATTAGGAGAATTTTTTTTCAATTTTGTAAATTCAACCAGTAATACTTGCCATCATAAAAAAGGAAGAGATTGTTGCAACTCAAGCTTATGAGTTTATATTTTTGATGATAACAAATATTATGACTCACTTTTTATTGTCTACTTGTATTTGCAATATATATTTATTTATGTGTATACTAATATTTCAAGAATACTATGCAACATCAAACAAAGAATCAAAGCTCAAGATTAGGTTGAATAATGTTATGTTATAAAGGGTTTGTAATATTCATTGATATAATTTTAATTTCTTGATTCAAGTCCTTTAAGGTAGTAGGCTTGCTTAATGACCATGCACAAACACACACTCAAGGGAGTAAGATGTAGTTAAATACAGAAGATTAAGTTTTGAACTAATCATACTGGATGATTTTAGATCATCCAGGACAATCCTTTATGATCTTGGAAAATAGCTGCCAATGCTAATTTAGGTATAATTTTAATATTTATTTTTTATTCTAATCATCTCGGATGATCTTGATCATCCAGGACGCTCAATACAAATCATGCCTAAATTAATCATGTGATTAGGGGATTTATTATAGTTAAATTTTTTTTAATTCGATCATCCTGGACGATCTGTATATCATACAGGATGATGTTTGCCGATATACTTAATTTTCATAAATCGTCCAAGCTGAAATACCATAATTTTTTTTAATCATCGCGGACGATCCATAATATCATCTTGGACAATTTCTATAATTTTGTACTGATCGTCCTGGACTATCCTAATATCATCCGGGACTATTAGGTCAAATTCTACACATCGTATTAGATAATCTTGCGATAGTCCAGGACGATGTTTGGCACTGAAATTGATCTTTTAGAGTTTTTTGAAGTCCTCTTTTTAAGCACATCATACAGGACAATCCTGGATAATCTGTGGTGCCAAATTTATGTTTTTAGAGTTTTCTGAAGCCCTCTTTTTAAGCACATCATACGGGACGATCCCACGATCATCCTGGACGAAAATATTTGTTTGGTGTATTTAAGAGCCTTTTTGGAGCTCTTATATTTAAGCTTTGTCTAAGACTTTGAAAGAGTCTTTGGCAACCATTGAGGCTTCATTTTTTTTAGAGAAAATATGAAGAGAGAGATTGAAAGGGAGAAAGAAAAGGGTGGAGTTTGAGAGAGGGAGAAGATCCTTCGAGGGGGTTTTAAGGGTGTGTGGAGGGGGTTTCACATGGTTGCTCTTGCAAGCTTATGCCTTAGTATCATCATATTTAAGGCTCATCTTGAGGGAGATTTTGGGAAGAATTAGATCTCTTTGGTGTTAAAGGACCCGGCTACTACGTCGCACCGGGGAAGGTGGAAGTGATTTTGTAAGTTCTTTAGTGAAATACTCAGAGGGTGCCTCTGAGGAGTTGATGTAGTTCAAGGTTTGACTGAACCACTATAAATTTGATGTGTTCTTTCCTTTACTATTTTCGTATTTAATTTCTAAACTTTGATTTTCTTTGTGGTGAATTTTGGTTTGGTTTGAGTTTGTGTTTTGATCATGAAAGATTTTTTAAAATACTAATTCACCCCCCTCTTGGTTAGCCTCGGGCTAGTACATAAGGGCTTAAAATTCCTAAAAAACTTTCAAAAAACACCTAATTTATCACATTTGTATATTTTTGAATGTAAGGTGTTCAAACATAAAAATAGAAAATATTCCATAGGAAAATTTGATCCAAAATCAGATGAAGGAATTTTTCTTGGATACTTTAGTGTTGGAAAATCTTATAGAAAATTTAACAAAAGAACTTTGGTAATTGAGGAGACCACATATGTTCTATTTGTTAAATTTGGAATTTTGAAAGAGTCAATCTTGGAAGAGGATGAAATAGAAAATAACTCACAAAGGATAGAGAAAGTTGATTTGGATAAAAAATTGGAGTTAGAAAATATGTTGCCTAGAGATTTGAGATTTTCTAAAAACCACCCTAAGAAATTGATTTTAGGTGAACCTAGTGCGGGTGTTAGGACTAGGCATGGACTAAGCAAAGAAGTAAATTATTTTGCCATTATTTTAATGATAGAACCCATAAATATTGATCAAGCACTTTTGGATGAATTTTGGATTTTGGCAAAGCAAAAAAAATTAAATCAATTTGTATGAAATGAAGTTTAGGAATTAATTATAAGGCTAAAAGATCAAAGTGTGGTTGGAACTAAATGGGTATTTACGAATAAAATGAATGACTCAGGAGTTGTCATTATAAATAAGGCTAGAATGGTGGCTAAGGGGTATAATCAAATTGAAGGGACTGATTTCAAGGAGACTTTTACCCCTGTAATGAGACTTGAAGCAATTAGGGTTTTGTTAGCCTCTACCTATTTGAGAGGATTTAAATTATTTCAAATCTTTGTTAAAAGTGTCTTTTTAAATGGGGTGATTCAAGAGGATATTTATGTTGAAATCCTCCAGTTTTTGAAAATTCAAAATACCCAATTCATTTTTTTAAATTAAAAAAGGCATTGTATGGATTGAAATAGACGCCTAGGGCTTGGTATGAGAGGTTTAGCACTTTCCTACAAGAGAGATCTTTTGAAAAAGGAAGTGTGGACACCACTCTCTTTTGAAAGAAATTGGGAGATGATATACTCATTATATAATTTTATGTTGATAATATCATCTTTGGATCTATAAATAAAATTCTTTGTGATAATTTTTTTAAAATAATGAGTAGTGAGTTTGAGATGAGTCTAATGGGATATTTGAGCTACTTTTTAGGTTTTAGCATTAAGCAATTGAGAAGGGAACATTTCTTAGTCAGTCAAAGTATGTTAAGGACATCCTCAAAAAGTATGAAATGGACAATGGTAAACCTGTTAGTGCACCTATGAGTTCTTCAATTCAATTGAATATTGATCCCAAGGAAAAATCTGTTGATCAAAAAAAATTTAGGGGAATAATTGGATCTTTGCTTTACTTGACTGCTAGCAGACCCGATATTATGTTCAGTGATTGTTTATGTGTTAGATTTCAATTAGATCCAAAAGAATAACATTTGACAACAGTGAAAATGATTTTGAGATATCTCTTGGGAACTTTGAACTTAAGGATTTGGTATCCTAAGTTTAGCTCTTTATTTGAAATTATTGATTATTCAGATTCATACTTTGTAGGTTGCAGAGTTGAAAGGAAGAGTATTTCTAGAACTTGTCAATTCATTTGAAATTCTTTAATTTCTTGATCCAGTAGAAAATAGAATTATGTAGCCCTATCTACTATTGAAGTTGAGTACATTGCCTTAGGAATTTGTGTGGCACAAGTTCTTTGGTTAAAATAACAGTTGATTGACTTAGGATTTATAATAGGCACAGTTCTAATTTATTATGATAGCACTCGTGCCATTTTCATTAAGAAAATCCTAATCAACATTCTAGAACCAAATATATATACATAAGACATCATTTCATAAGGGATCATATATCCAAAGGAGAAATTGAACTAAACCATGTTTCAACTAAAAATTAACTTGCAAATATTTTTACAAAACCACTAGCTTTTGATACTTTTAGCACATTAAGAATAATGCTTGGTGTGATTGATCTTAATGCTTAATTAAAATTTTTTGCAACTTGATATGTGTCTTTATATGTTTTTCTATTTATGTATATAATGTGTTTGTTGTGTTTATGCTTTTATGTAATTATTTTTGTATTTTATATGATTTTGAAATGTTTTCATATCAAAATTCCTATTTCTGATCGGTCATGCTAATTTTTCTAAGTGTTCTATTTGTATTGTACAAAATTATTTTCATCCCGTATGAATTTTGTAGCATTTCAATCATTATTTTGAATTGATTGCATAATGTTTTCATTTCTAATACATATCATATTGTACGATCTCTATATCATCCTGGACGATATGTATTCATTCGTATATACACACCTAGATAGTTATCCAAGAAGAATTAGTAGTTATAACTGATTGTATGTATGAACCCCTAGCTCGTATGTACGAACCACATGTCATTCAATATGGGGGATGAATATAACCAACATTAAAATGATCTTAAATAACCGATCATCTCGGACGGACACTTATTCATCTGTACGATTGTATGGTTAAAAAACCTGTACGAAAGGATGATAAATAACTTGCTTGATTACAAAATGTCATTTCATTTTGAATGTATTTGTTCGTACATATAAAATTTATTTTTGTACGTACTAACACATTAATCGTACTATACAAACCCATATTCGTACGTACGAAAGGTCATTTTTCTTTAAATAGGAGGGCTTTAGAATTCATTTTCATTCACTTCAATAGCCTCTTCCAATCCTTCTCATCTTAGCAATGGCCAGTTTTAGCAAGAGGGGTAGACTCATTAAGGGCTCATCTTCCAGAGGTGGAGACGACAACTTTTTATACAGGGCTAGCGAGGAATTTTTTCCGAGGTTTGGTTTTGCAAAAATTACACCCTCTAGAATACTACTTCAAAATGATATTCACTTTCAAGTGATGCCTCTTTTCGCTGCCACTCAATTTTCTTTTATCCTTACCTCAATTCATTTCTACAACAAAGAAACATTTCACTATTTTCTAGCAAATATGTCATTTTGTGAGGATGCGAGTAGGATCAGATCTTTTATTTTTAAGAAGAGGGTAGAAATAACTAAGGAAGATTTGGAAACCTTTTTGAACTTAAGGACTCAAGGAGTTTGAGTCCACACTTTGACTTCTACATCTGATTTTGATTGGACTGAAATAAATAAAGTCATTAGATGAATTGAACAAGTATGTCATTTGCCTAGGGTCTCTTCTTTAAACCAAAATGCAAGGGTCATTCAACATGTCCTTAGAACCTCTATTATTCCTAAAACTGGTAACTGCATTAATATTTCTCCTCTTATATTCACTCTTACTTACCTTATCATGATTGGTTAACCTATAGATGAAGCCCAACTTATTATTGACTATATTCATGACCTTTCTGAAATTGGACATGTTTCACATAAGAGGAAGAAGAGCATTGCTTTAAGACACCTAATGACCTATATCCTTGAGACAAAGTACAATATTATAGATCTTGATCATCTACTTGAATTACCTATCTACTTCACTGATGCTTCATTTCGAGCACTTTTTGGGAGAGTTTATATAA
>NW_021319714.1:51409-119975 GCF_001605985.2 Dendrobium catenatum | reverse complement strand
TTTTTATCCAAAATTTTAGCGATAATATTTTTTATCCCTGACAAAATATACTTGTAGTCATAGTAAAAAAAGCAAATTCAAAACGAACACTCTGAACCATCTCTGGTAAATCTAATAAAATTTTAATAATGTTAAATTTGCTTCAATTATTAAAATTATATGCTTATCGCGCTTATAGTTATACTGGTAAGGATCTGTGCCAGTTAATTTTTTTAAATTTCTTAGTGAATTGCAATATTAATTCATTTTTATCGGCTTGAATATGTTGTGATTCTTGAAGGAGATGTGATGTTAAAGGAATTGATGATGTATTAAATGCATTAGTAGTCATAAAAGTCTAAATTTCTGAATGTGATATGTGGTGAGCATTTGAGAGTCACAAGAGTCTATTTTTTTACATGCTTGGACTGCGGAGTCATAAGGCCTATTTTTTATGGGAGATATAAGGGCATGATAGAAATTTGTTTCTTTCTTATCTAATATATTAAATTCTTATTTATTTATTTTCAATGAACAATCCACTTTACTTTTGTTATCTACAAGCTATATTCTACCCAATAAAATAATTTATGTTCATATGCTATTAAATTCACTTAATATATATAATAAGTTAATCGTTAGAAATTTAAATTTGTGGGTTTGACCTACTGAGTTGTGTTGACTCACACCTACTCTGCACTCTTTTTCAAGTCAGGGAAAGGGGAAAGAGCTAGTTAAGTTGCTGAGGATTTATGATATGTTATTTCTGAGTCAGTAGAGGTGTTTTTATTTCTATTTTTAATATAGACATGATTATTTATTTATTTATTATGTCCTAGTTTATAACTATGTACTATAGTGTATATATTTCAATATTAATACATTTTAATGATGCATGGAATGAAAAAAATATTGGATGAGATGCTTTCCGCTACTTGGCAATTTAATAGAAGCTATTTTATGTGTTTTAAAATTAAGGAAATCTAAAAGGTCCCGAAACTTAGATTTTGGGCTTGGTATGTCACCATTCAGCATGATATGACATGCCCATCTGGGAGTCATATCGAGTTGGGTTGTAGCACACACACTTCACCAAAACCCTTTCTTAACTTTGTGTTATTTGGGAGGTGAATATAAAAAATAACATATTTGGAAAAAGCCTATAACAAACTAAATAACAAGCATTAACATTAGTTCTTTTTGCATTTTCTTAAGGTGTTATCCAAATCAGAAAATTACTTGGATATGAGATGCATACTTCTCTTGATCCATTAATATACCATTTTTACTTTTATGCCAAGAAACTCCAAATTTCTTTTTCAATTCTTGAATGTGATTCCATTTAATTTTTTGACATTGAATCTAACTTTTATATCACTATACTATAACCTCTATCTAAAATTTATCTTTGACCTTTTGAGTAACATGTTGATAGACATTTTTGTAATAGCCCGTATTTTAATTTTGCCAATTTTTTTCTGAAGTCATTATAAGTCCAAATTATAATTTGACTTCTTTATCATGTTTTAATTCTAGTAGTTTTCTTACACTAATTTTTTTGTAATTTTTAGGCACCGGTGAAAATCCTTAAGAATTTGGTACCTATCGGTACAAGTGAGGATTTCATTCTGATATATAATAATTGGATAGTATATGAATACTCTTATATGATTTTTCTCTATTGATTTGATTTCAACTATCTTTATTAATGTTTTAATTTGATGCTTTATTTGATTTCTTTACTTATTGGTATTATGAATACGACGCTTACTTTTTAGATTTGATACTCGTACTAATTTCTTTTTTTAAAGGCTTTTGTACCGTATTTTTTTATTATTTACATATTATATTACTATTATATATAAATTTTACTATTTTTATATTGATTCAATGATCATATAGATTTAATTGCTATGATTTAACTATTGGCATACATATCGCTCTTTTACCATGCTTTGAATTCAGTTATGGGTTTTGGTGACCTGCTAGGCTTTTTAAGCTCATTATATGTGATTAAATTATTTCAGATCATGATAGAAGAGTAGGAGTGTGAGGTTGGTCAGGATTCTTTAGGTTCTGCTTCTTTTATTCTAGTTATTCTATTATACTCAAGATAGTGTAGTTGTGATATGATTGTGTAGATCTTAAGTATTATATATGATTTTGGGAATGAATATAGAAGTGTGCACTGATGTTTTAAATTATAGAATCTATTTTGTTATTTTATAGATGATATTAGATAGCTTGGATTGTTGTTTATAAAAAGATTAAAAAAATAATTATTTTAATTTTAGATTTTGGGGCATCACAGTTGGTATCAGAGCATAGTTATTGGAAGAATTGATTATTACCAAAGCTGTAGGAATTGATTGAGAGTTGTGTAGATTGGGTAGATTAAGGTTAATTAGTTTGCATGTATAAGTGAATGATATGTGATACAATGAACAACATGACTGTATGATTTTTGATGAGTTTTGATTTTATTTTAATTTGATTTGAGCTTTAATTGGACGGATTTGATTAATTTTGATTTTATGCCTAAATCCTTAAGGAAAATATCGGGGACGACATTTTCTCATGGTGGGTAGAATTCAATAGCCCATATTTTGACTTTATTAATTTTTTATGGAGTCATTATAACTATAAATCTCAATCAAACTTTTCCATCATGTTTTTATTGTAGTAGTTTGCTTACAATTTTTTTTTTTTTTTGTAATTTTTGGTCATTAGCGAAAATCCTTATGAATTTGATACCAACTGGTACAAGTGAGGATTTCGGAATCGTTAGGTGTCCAATTTACATATTGATTTTATCGATATTTTTTAAAAATTAAAATTTTTTATATAGATATATTTTTTTTAATTCTTAAAGTCCTAAAATAATTTATTTTAATTTTATACTAAAAGAAATTAATTAAATTAATAATATAATATTAAAATATTATTTTATTCAAAATATCCTAACGCACTAATTAAGAACTTTATAAAAAATCCTTTTTCTTCTCTCAAATTCGACAACAGAGATCTTGAAATGAGAGGAATATGTGAGGAAAGAGAAAGAGGAAGCTTAGATTTGGAGGCCGCAGTGTGATTTTTGTCCATTGGGTCAGTTGGAAAATTAGCTCATCTTATTTTAAGGAACCTTTATCATATTTCTAATTTCAAAGATTTAATGTTTTTGGCATTCTCCTGATCAAATTTGTGTTTTCATTATCAAAAAATATAAATAACTTTGTATTGGCAAAAATTTTACCACTTAATTTTTTATATATTATAGAGATCATGATTATGAGCATTTTGAGTATTTATTTGAGATTTTTTACTCGGTGATTTTAAAAATACAATGATTTTTGTCTACCAAAAAAATTGTTTTGATATCCAAAAATAGTAGTATATTATAATAAAAGTCTTAAACATTATTTTATATAATTCTTGGTAGTTTGGTAATATTTTAAAAATATTCATTTTTCCTAGTAGGATTCTTTGTTGTCTCTCGTTATGACATTTTGACATGTTCTTAATTAAGCTCAATTATGTATTATTTACTGCAATGCTTTGAAAATAAATATGGATATGCGCTTAAGTGATAGCTGGTCGCTATTACTGTTATAGTATTTTAATAATAATGTGGGTGTGTGAACAAAATAAGTAAAGACTGGTTAACCCGTTGGTTGGAGACTGATTAACATGTAGAGGATGGTGGGCTGACAGGCTTTCCTTTAAATACTGTGGTTTGGTATTATCATCTATGAATTCATGTGATACACTAGTTGAGAGTTATAAGGAGATCATTACAGTGCCAACATGTAAAGAGTGATGACTCTATTTACTAAGCCAATAATTTACTTACAATGATTCTAACACTGAAAAATATTATGATAGTTAGGACTTCTTACTTGTTTAGTATGCCTATTTAAATGCATGTTTTAAGGCATTATTCATATTTTTGTATGGATTTATTACTACTATACGAATTTATTATTATTGTATTATTCTACTTCTCATGTCACTATTTTGTTACTATTATTGATATAGATATTAATACTATTTGAAACTACTAATTCATTGTACTTATATTAAACATGTAATTTACTGAGCACATGATTTATAAGATTTATTGAGCAGGTAACTGAGATATTGAGCTCGAGAATGAGATATTGATTTATGCTTGTACCATAGTGTTTTGCTATTTATAGATTATATTGCTATTGCGTATAAATTTTACTATTTTTACATTAGTTCAGTGATCATATGATTTTAATTGCTGTGATTTGACTGTTGACATGCATATTGCTCTTTTACCGTGCTTTGAATTCAATTATAGGTTTCAGTGACCTGTTGGGATTTCTAAGCTCAATATATGTCATGACCCAACCCGACCGGGACGGATCCCGCTTGCATCCGGCCGCGACGAAGCTTTCAAATCCAGGATCTGGCTTTGGAATTTGTTTCAGAACTTTCTTCCAAACATAACACAGACAGCAAAACACAGAGCAACTATAAACATCCAAACACAGCGCAGTTCATCTATCTTTTCTTACATCAAAATAATCTTATACAGATACAGTACATAACTTCAGATGGAAAGAACAGAACAGAAAAATCATGACTGTACAAAAAACAAAAGTATCAAGTACCTAATCATAGATCAGACTCAGAACGTCTAGTCCAATACCTCCTTCTCTTTCCCAGAACCTGAAAACCACGCAGAAACAAGGATGAGCTAACAGCTCAGAAAGACATCAATCACCAATCAAAATCATCATAAACTCACATAAGAAATCACATCAGAAAAGTATCCGTAAAGAATTCGTACAATCATACAGAAATCGTATAACAGACAGAACAGATAATAGCTCAATCGGAAATCAAACATCGAATACTGAAACTGAAATCATATAATAAATCTTTCATGTCACAGAGCAGACAGAATCATACGGAATAATCAGAGTCGTACAGAAATCAGATAAAATCACATTACAGCTTTACAGAACAGATAATTTCAGAACAGAACTTCCTTCCAGATGTCGGAACTTCCCCTCTTCCCCTTATGGCTCCCTTTTTGTGCATATAGCACCAGAACTTCCCCTCATAGCTCCCTTTTGTGCCTATAGCACCAGAACAGAATATATATACAGAATTTCAGATTTCAGAACTTCCCCTTATGTCTCCCTTCCCGGACCTAGACAACGAAATCACAAAGGATTTCGGCCCCTTATAACTCCCTTCTGATAGCATACAAATAATCAATTCATGCAAATCATCTTATTTCAGAAATTCAGAAATCGTACGAAAATTCAGCGGCATAACGACAGTATACGAAATTTACACAAAATTCACATATTTAGAAATTCACCAAATTACCATAGAACATTCACAACAATATTATAAGACTTTCATTGTACTGACAAAATATTTTTCAACATCTTGATAATTTGTAGATCAATTAAAACACGGCAGAATCTGAAATGTCTGGTACAAATCTTCCAGAAAATACTCAAAATGTGCATAATTATCATCTCAGAGACATACTAAAAGTTACGCAGCAAAACCTTTGTCAGAGGAAAATAATACCAGAAATTCGCTAATGGAAACAAAATTCGGAACATAAAATGCGTCAAAAATCTCGTTTCTGAAAATTGAGAAAGGCGGAATGTTCCTTACCTCGAGTCAGTCAACTTCTCTAACTGTCACAACGGACGAAAACAGACCGGAGTCGCCCAAAAATCCTCTTTTCCTTCATTTTTCTCTCTCCTAGACGTCCTTTTCCTTTCAAAAAATATCTTATTCTTATATATCCAGACTGATCATCCCGGACGATCGCACTTCGTCTCTGGACGATTTGGCTCTGGACGAATTTTGTCCAGATGAAATTAATTACCGTCACGGATGACTTGGGCTATGGATGATTTTCTTCCAGACGAAATTAATTATCGTCCCGTACGACTTGCCCTCTAGACGATTTTCATCCAGACGATCCGAATTTCGTCCAGACGAACCATGCAACCATAACTGTTTTCCTGCACAACCTGTACCGATCGTCCCGGACGATCAAACTTCGTCCGGACAAACCTGGGAGCAAAAATGGTCTTTACAATCTCCCCAACTTCAGAAAAATGTCGTCCTCGACATTGCCAAACCAAAACTCAGTCAGAAAAGATACGGATATGCTTGCCTCATGTCTGACTCCTTCTCCCAAGTCGCTTCTCGTGCTGTTTGGTGCTTCCACTGAACTTTAACCATAGGAATTTGTTTACTTCTTAACTTACGAACATCATAAGCCAAAATCAACTCAGGTTTTTCTTCATACCTCAGATTCTCCTGAATCTTCACTTCATCAGCAGATAATTTCTTTCCATAATCAGATATCCACTTTTTCAAAGTAGATACGTGAAAAATATTATGAACATCAGACATCTGATCAGATAGTAACAGTCTGTAAGCAGACTTACCAATCCTTTCAAGGATTTCAAACGGTCCAACATACCTTGGACTAAGCTTACTCACCCTTCCAAATCTGCTGACTCCTTTCATCGGACTAACCTTGACAAAGACAAAGTCACCAATCTGAAATTCCACAAATCTGTGCTTCTAATTGTAATACTTCTGTTGTCGATCTTGTGCAGCTTTCAATCTTTCTTTAATCAAATTGATTTTTTTAACAGTTTCATCCACAAATATAGCACCCATTTCTTGTCTATCTTTACCTCAGTCAGAGTCAAAGGAGTTCTACACTTTCGGCCATACAAAGCTTCATAAGGTGACATACCAATGCTGGACTGAAAACTGTTATTATAAGCAAATTCGATCAAAGGAATATGATCTTCCCAGCTTCCTCCAAAGTCCAAGACACATAATCGCAGAAGATCTTCCAATACCTGGATAGTTCTCTCAGACTGTCCGTCAGTTTGCGGATGAAAAGACGTACTGAAATGCAACCTCGTACCCAATCCTTACTGAATAGTCGGAGTCTGACTTCTGAGCTTCCTGAATCATTTCTTCCAGGGAAGACTGAATGTTCATCTGAGTCAAAATACCAGAATCCGCACCAGTAGAGGAAATCACCTCTAACTATAACCTCTCCATGTCTCGTATCAGATAGTCATCAAAAGTGAGTTGAATACCTGATAATCCAGAAGACTTCCTGCTCAGAGCATCTGCCACCACATTAGCCTTGCTAGGCTGATACTGAATCGTCAGGTCATAGTCCTTGATCAACTCAAGCCATCTTCTTTGCCTCAAATTCAAATCCTTCTGAGTGAATATATACTTCAAGCTCTTATGATCCGTTAAGATCTCACATCTGACGCCATACAAGTAGTGACGCCAAATCTTCAAAGCAAAAACAACTGCAGCCAACTCCAAATCATGCATCGGGTAATTCTTTTCATGTGGTTTCAACTGTCTCGAAGCATAAGTAATTACCCTATCATGCTGCATCAGAACACAGCCCAAACCTTTCAGTGAAGTATCACTGAACACCTGAAATCCTTCCGTACCTGACGGAAGTGCTAACACTGGAGCTGAAGTTAAACAATCATTCAACTTCTAAAAACTAGCTTCACACTCCAATATCCAAATAAAAGCTACTGACTTTTGAGTCAGTCTCATCAGAGGCGTAGAAATCTGAGAAAATCCCTTCACAATATTCTATAATATCTGGCCATGCCTAAGAAACTACGTACCTCAAATACCATAGTAGGCCTTGGCCAATCAGCAACAGCTTGAATCTTCTGGGGATCAACAGAGATACCTTCACCGCTCACCACATGCCCCAAAAAAGAAAGGCTCTTCAACCAGAATTCACACTTGGAAAACTTAGCATATAATTGATGCTGTCTTAAAGTCTCCAATACAATGCTCAAATGTCTGGTATGATCTTCCTCAGAAGCAGAATACACCAGAATATCGTCGATAAAGACGATTACAAACTGATCCAGATACTCCTTGAGCACTATGTTCATCAGATCCATGAAAATAGCAGGTGCATTGGTTACCCCAAAAGGCATAACCAAAAACTCGTAGTGCCCATACCGAGTACTGAAAGCTATTTTCAACACATCAGCTTCCTTCACCTTCACCTGATAATATCCAGATCTCAAATTAATCTTCGAAAATACAAAAGAACCAGAAAGTTGATCAAACAAGTCATCAATCCGTGGTAATGGATACTTGTTCTTGATCGTGACTTTATTCAAATCTCTATAATCAACACACATACGGAGTGTTCCATCCTTCTTCTTCATAAATAGTATAGGTGCTCCCCAAGGAGAAACACTAGCACGAATAAATCCTCTATCCACCAACTCCTGGAGCTGAACTTTCAAATCAGAAAGTTTCTTCGGTGCCATCCTGTACAGAGCTTTCGATATCGGAGATGTATCCGAAAAAATATCAATAGAGAACTCAACATCTCTATCCGAAGGTAAGCCAACCAACTCCTCAGGAAATACATCTGAAAACTCCCGTACAATCGGTATATCAGAAAGAGAACTCACATCTATGTTCATATCCCGTATAGAAGCCAAAAATACTGGGCAACCTTTCTTCCACAATCTTTTGACTTCCAACATAAAAATCAAACAAGATAAAACTCCTCTTAATCCTTGAAATACACATCTCTCACCATCCATAAGCAAGCTCACTTGCTTCTTCAAACAGTCAATCTGAGCCTCATACAGACTCAGCCAATCCATACCCAAAATCATATCATAAGAAGAAATCGACAACAAAATCAAACTCGATTTCCACTTATTGCCAGAAATATCAATCTCACAAAAACAAAATTTTCGGGCAATCAAATTGCTTCCAGCCGGCAAAATAACAGAAAGAGAAACCGGTAGCAAAATAGAATCCAGACGCAAAGCATCAAAACAACGCTCGGAAAGAAATGAGTGACTGGCTCCAGAGTCAAACAAAACACGACAGGGCTGATCAGAAATATGAATCGTACCTGTCACCACATCCGGAGCGTCTCGAGCCTCCTGCTGACTCAAACTGTATACTCGAGGCTGAACTGGAGCTGGAGCTACTGAACCACTAGACTCCCGCCGACTACCAATGGGTGGTCTCCGTGCCACAGAACTCGACCCACCACCTCTACCACCAGAGGATCCTTCAGTCACAGTGCATGGAGGAACAATCCTCGGCCTTCCTGCTAAACCAACAGGTCTAGTATCAGATCGGAACTCAGATCGTCTATCAAATCCAGCCTGTGGACACTCTGCAATCCGATGTCCTGGCTGACCATATCTGAAGCACTGACCAGTCATCTTGTAACACTGGCCAAAATGTCATCGTCCACAACTTTGGCACACAGGTGCCCCACTGATAGATCCAGAACTAGTCGTACTGGTAGTGGCTGGAGTCTCCGGAAATAAATCTCCTCTTGCCAGAAGAACCACCGCTAGAAGCATCACCCCCAAACCTCTTCCTGTTCGCAGTCAACCGCTGTTGAGTAGCCATTAGATCATTCTCTATCAAACGAGCTCTCTCCACAAGCTCAGAGAAATCAGAAATATGAAATGGCACTAAAGGCTGCCTCAGACTATCTCGTAGTCCCCTCAGAAATCGATAGCACTTCTCAGCAGAAGTACTCACTAACTGCGGAGCATATCTGGCTAAAGAAGTAAACTCTGCCTCATACTGCATAACAGTCCTGCTCCCCTGAACAAGTCTCAGAAAAGTCTCATGCATCTGCTGTCGCGTAGAAGGAGGTACAAACCACGATCGGCATTCCTCAGAAAATTCTTCCCAAGTAATCAACGAATTTAACTTCCCTTGAAATTTTGCCTCCTGCTGGCCTATCCACCAGCGCTCTGCTTTCCCATCTAACAGAAAAACTGCCAATGGTACTTTCCTGTCCGACGGACACTGCATACCGTCAAAAGTCTTCTCTAACCTTCTCAACCATTCTTCAGCTGCTCTGGGCTCCACAGTGCCCTCAAACCTCGGAGGTTTCAATCTCAGAAACAACTGCAGATGTCTATCTATATCCTCAGATCACACAGTAGAGGCTCTACTCTGAGTCTCGCTCATCATTTGAGCAATCAATGTAACAAACTGAGAAAGTGTATCAGAACCAACCACTGAGGCCGTACTACTCACCAGAGCTGCCTGACTAGCACTCTTCCCATCTGTCATATCAGGGTCTGGCAGATCCATGATCACACAGAAAACTAAGCACAAAACAACAGAATAAAAATTCAGATAACCAAAACTACCTCAGACAGACTCACAGATCACTTCATATAGCTCTGTCTTACAATCCAAATTCCAAAATCATTGCTCTGATACCACTCAAGCTTGTCACGACCCAACCCGACCGGGACAGATCCCGCTCGCATCAGGCCGCGATGGAGCTTTCAAATCCAGGATCTGGCTTTGGAATTTGTTTCATAACTTTCTTCCAAACATAACACAGACAGAAAAACACAGAGCTACTATAAACATCCAGACACAACGCAGTTCATCTATCTTTTCTTTCATCAAAATAATCATATACAGATACAGTATATGGCTTCAGACGGAAAGAACAGAACAGAATAGAAAAACCATGACTGTATAAAAATCAAAAGTATCAAGTACCTAATCATAGATCAGACTCAGAACGTCTAGTCCAAGACCTCCTTCCCTTTTCCAGAACCTGAAAATCACGCAGAAACAAGGATGAGCTAACAGCTCAGCAAGACATCAATCACCAATCAAAATCATCAGAAACTCACATCAGAAATCACATCAGAAAAGTATCCGTATAGAATTCGTACAATCATACAGAAATCGTATAACAGACAGATTAGATAATAGCTCAATCGAAAATCAAACATCGAATACGGAAACTGAAATCATATCATAAATCTTTCATGTCACAAAGCAGACAGAATCATACGGAAAAATCAGAGTCGTACAGAAATCAGATAAAATCACATTACAGCTTTACAGAACAGATAATTTCAGAACACAACTTCCTTCCAGATGTCGAAACTTCCCCTCTTCCTCTTATGGCTCCCTTTTTGTGCATATAACACTAGAACTTCCCCTTATAGCTCTCTTTTGTGCTTATATCACCAGAACATAACAGATATACAGAATGTCAGATTTTAGAACTTCCCCTTATGTCTCCCTTCCCGGACCCAGACAACGGAATCACAAAGGATTCCGGCCCCTTATAACTCCCTTCTGATAGCATACGAATAATCAATTCATGCAAATCATCTTATTTCAGAAATTCAGAAATCGTACGAAAATTCAGCGGCATAACGGCAGTATACGAAATTTACACAAAATTCACATATTCAGAAATTCACCAAATTACCACAGAACATTCACAACAATATTATAAGACTTTCATTGTACTGACAAAATATTTTTCAACATCCTGATAATTTGCAGATCAATTAAAACATCGTAGAATCCAAAATGTCCGGTACAAATCTTCCAGAAAATACTCAAAACGTGCATTATTCTCATCTCAGAGACATACTAAAAGTTACGCGGTAAAACCTTTGTCAGAAGAAAATAATACCAGAAATTTGCTAACAGAAACAAAATCCGGAACAGAAAATGCGTCAAAAATCTCGTTTCTGAAAATTGAGAAAGGCGGAATGTGCCTTACCTCGAGTCGGTCAACTTCTCTAACTGTCACAACGGACGAAAACAGACCGGAGTCGTCCAAAAATCCTCTTTTCCTTCTTTTCCTAAGTTTTTCTCTCTCCTGGACGTCCTTTTCCTTTCAAAAAATATCTTATTCTTATATATCCAGACTGATCGTCCCGGGACGATTTGGCTCTGGACGAATTTCGTCCAGACGAAATTAATTACCGTCACGGACGACTTGGGCTATGGACGATTTTCGTCCAGACGAAATTAATTATCGTCCCGTACGACTTGCCCTCTGGACGATTTTCATCCAGACGATCCGAATTTCGTCCAGACGAACCATGCAGCCAGAACTGTTTTCCTGCACAACCTGTACCGATCGTCCCGGACGATCAAACTTCGTCCGGATGAACCTGGGAGCAAAAATGGTCTTTACAATATATATTGTTAAATGATTTTAGGTTAGGATAGGAGAGGAGTGTGAGGCTTGTTAGGATTCTTCAGGTTCTAATTTTTTTGTACTAGTTATTCTGTTGTAATCAAGTTAGAGTAGTTGTGATATGATTGTGTTGAGCTTAAGTATTGTATATAATTTTGGGAATAAATATAGATGTATACATTGATATTTTAAATTATAGAATATATTTTGTTATTTAATAAATGATACTAAATAGTAGTGGTTGTTGCTTATTAAAAGATTAAAATAATAATTCTTCTAATTTAGATTTTGGGGCAGCACAATCCACACTCTTATATGATTTTACTATATTGATTTGATTTTAAATATCTTTATTGATGTTTTGATTCGATGCTTTATTTGATTTCTTTACTGATTAGTATTATAAATATGATGATTACTTTATAGATTTGATGCTCATATTGGTTTACTATTTTACTAGCTTTCATAATATAGTATTTTAATATTTATAGATTCTATTACTGTTATATTTGAATTTTATTATTTCTACACTGATTCAATGATCATATGAATGTAAATACTATGATTTAACTTTTGACATGCATATCGCTCATTTATCGTGCTTTGAATTTAGTAATAGGTTTTGGTGACTTGCTAGACTTTTTAAGCTCATTATATGTGGTTAAATGATTTCAGATAAGGGCAGGCAAACAAGAGTGTGAGGTTGATCAGGATTCTTCAGGTTCTATTTTTTTTTTATTTTTTCTTTTATACTTAAGACAGTGGTTATGATATGATTGTGTAGATCCTGAGCATTTTATATGATTTTTGAATTAAATATAGATGTGTACATTGATGTTTTGAATTATAGCATCTATTTTGTTATTTATTACTGATAAATGATATTAGATAGATCTGACTGTTATCTATTTAAAAGATAAATAAATAATTCTTCCAATTTAGATTTTGGGGCATTATAATTATTATGTTTGAAGCCTTGGCACTCCTCATATTTGCATCGACACACTTAGACATTATTTGTAATAATCAATTTATCTATTCAGGTTTTATGCTCCATAAAAATTCTCTCTTCTTGTTTTTAGAAGAACATGCAAAAGATGGTTATAGTGAATCCATTAATTCAATAAATGTACAAATTTAAACACCACAAAAAGATGGATCGATTCATTAGAAATTATTTACAAGTAATTTACAATTTTATCCATCTGCAATTCCATTAGTCTTCCACAAAAATAAAATTCAAGTGCAGTTACAAAAGCATATATGTATAATATTATCATATACTACTAACAAAAGAGTGGCATGCAAAAAAAAGGCATGTATTTGTTGTATCAATAGTCAACATTCTCCATATGATTCCACATAACAAAAGCAATTTGGTCACTTTTTTCCAATCACTCTCAAGAATCATCTATCTTAACATCATATCTTCTTCTAGCATAGCTTCTTCTTCTCCACTCATCTTTAGATAGGATTAAGTCATCCACATCCTCAATCATTATCCAATTATGCTAGATACCACATACAAGTCCAATCTCAACTTGAGTTATTAATGAAAAGTATGGATCACACTTTATAATGACAAAATGATTCTTCACTGAATCAAATGCATGCTCCACAGTTATGTGAAATGAAGAATGTCATAGATTGAATAGCTATTACATTATTTAGGTCCTGTACGAATAAACTCCTTTAAGTGTATCTTGCGGAACGATATGAAGATACGAACCTTTTTTACTGAGTAACTACCATCAATTAGGCAATATTTACCTTTAACATTTACTTGAGTTATATTGTTTGAAGTTTCAAAAGTAATTATGAGACTTTATGTGGAACGAACAAGCATAACCTCTAGAACACACAAACCATTTGGGGGCTCTAATACATTTCTAAGGATGGTGGCTTCATATACTAAACCCTCACAACTAGTTATAACTAAGTGAATCTTAAGTTAAAGTCTACTACTATTAGCACATTATAGCTTAAATATGATTTTCTCCCTCTAAATATAGATTCATACTCCTTAGGCACTCTAACTTTAATGTGAATTCTATTTTTGGCTCCCACACAATCCTATTTGGTACAAGTGCATTAGTAAAAATATTATAGATAAGAAAACTTTTTGAAAGAATATATTTGATTGTACCATAAAAAAGGACATGTATCAAGCAATAACTTAATATCTTATATAGAATTTTGAGCTGTGGAGGCATAATCATTCATGTCACAACTCTCCAATTGTATTTAATATGGCCTTTAGGTAGCTAATAACAGTTTCCTTTTATCATTAAAAGTTGAATGAAATAACTCGATTATGAACAATATGGCTGAGAATATATAGTAACATAACAACTTGCTCTTCAATGCAAATATGTAATGTGTCTTCAAGTAATGTAGAAGATCAGCATTCTTAAGTGAAGGCTATGCAAGTTAGCAACCTTGGAATGAAATGCCCTTACTTAGGTTAGCAACTAAAATAACGAATTTCATTACAATATACTACCATAAATGACAAGTTATTATAATACTAACCCTAATATATATATTTTTTTGGAGTAAAAGCTCAAAATAATCCTCTGACTATTAGCATATGTCAAATTTAGTCCCAAATTTTTATAATGCTATAATAAGGAGTGTCAATTATTAACACGACCCGATAACTCGACCCGAACCCGACTAGAAAAATTTGAGTTAGGGTCGACCATTTAACAAAATAGTCGGGTTCCAGTTTTAATTTTTGACCCGTTTAACAAACATATTGGGTTCCTATTTCAATTTTCGACCCATTTAAAAAATGGAATGCGTCCGGGTCAACTCAATAAATCGAAATTGACCCGACTACCCACTCGCCTCGTGTATGCGTTGGCACTCCGTAGTCCGCTACGGCGTCTCTGCTGTTTCGTAATTCCAACATCACTTACTATTGAGCATTAGCTCTCTGTGAGAGAGATGGAGACTGAATCACACAATGCCAGGCCTAGCCCTCACATTATCGGCATGACACTCAGCTGATCGTGTCGAAATGCACAGCGTACCGAGCTTGAAGTGTCGCCCACTAGCCCTAGCCCTAACTTCAAACTATGCTGTGCATTGCGCCGAAGCCTTACAATTATTCCACAATCTGCACGCATGCTCACCATCTGTTAGGCACTCCACTTGCTCGCACAGGCATGCAGCTCTCACCCTCGTTCGGATTGCCCCTGATTTTGAGATCTAGTTATTGGGTTCATGGGTCAGGTCGGGTCAACCTAGTAACCCACGCATGTCTGATCAAGGTTGGAAAACTTGACCCATTTGTAAAATTTGGCTAGTTTAGAGTCGACTTGTTTAAACACAGGTCAATTTGAGTTTGACCAAAACCCAACCCGTCGACCCGTTTTGACACCCCCTAGCCCCAATTTTGCCCCTCTACTATTAGAAATATCTCAATTTTGTCTGAAGGCGAAAAGTATTAGTTAAAGCTAATCTCAATAATTAAATGTGAGGATATTTTTGATATTAGGGTGTATATGATATTATATTATTATTTTATATTTTACTAATTATCTTATAAAATAATTACAAATTTCATAAAAAGAAGTTAATCATGTTTAATAATTATTCACTCATATTATTTAGTTTGTTAACTTTTATTATAAAATTTTAATTAATTTTTATATGATAAATAAACAAAAATATAAGAAAATAATATAATCTCATTTACACCATAATATCCAAAATGTCTCCATATTTAACTATTGGGGTTTTTTTTAACTATTACGTTTGGCATTGGGACCGAAGTAGTCGATGGACTAAGTTGGTTATCGTAAAAATCTAAGATTAAATTGGACATTTACTAATAATTGGGAGACTATTTTGATATTTTACTCAACTTTTTTGACATAAAAATAATAAAAGGAATTATTTCATTGCTTCTATGATTCTAGAAAGTTCTTTCACCATGATCAACGTTACAAAAAATTCGTCTTGATCAGACACAAATCTTGAGGCAAAATTGTATAGAAAGAATCCAAAATTAAATTTGGTACCATCCAAACTCCAATTTTAGCAAACCTATAGTTGAACTGAACATCTTAAAAAGGCGAACCTAACAATGCCAAAATCAGTCTAATCTGAGCCCAAATCAAGGGTCCATACTTGGAAGATTCAAATCAATAATTGTATGACCAAATGATGCCTGAATTTGACATGCTTATAATCGAATCAAGTGACTCGACGAGATGAATCCAACGAGCTCAAGATCATCAAATTTTGACATTATTAAGACACAAAAATGCTGCATAAATGGTCCACAATCAAAGGGATCAATATCGACTGTCCATTCGAAAAACTCCCACCTTGACTTTGGTCCTCCTCATACTTACAAGCTATGCCATTCTTAAAAAAAGCGATGAATAGCCCATTATACTCATGAGAAAGAAGAATGGAGGAAGAAAGGAGGAAGGGAAGGAAGAAAGGATGAAAGGAAGGGAAGAGAATAATTTAGGAGCTTCCATGCCACCAACCACCGTTAGAGTTCTTCCCAACCACTGTTAGACTTCTGTCTATTTATTGACCACCACTAGTATTCCGCTCGTTCGTCGACCACCACTAGACTTCCACTCATTCTTTGATCACCAACAGACTTCTAACTGTTCGTTGACCACCTCCGAAGTTCTTCCCGACCACTGCCGAACTTCCGCTTATTCGTCAACCACTTCGGATTTCCTCTTGCTTGCCGACCACTGTTGCCCGCTAACTACGATCCTTTTGACCACCATCGTCTGTCGACTATGGTCCTTATAACCACCATCAGTTAGCAGGCATCGTGGTCTTCCGACCACCATTCTTCTAACCACCATCTTCTGTTGACTATGGTCCTTCGACCACCATTGCTCAACTACGATCCTCCCGAGCACCGTTGCTCGTTGACTATGGTCCTTCTAACCACAATCATCAATTATGGTCATTTTGATCTCAGTCTCCTACCGACTACAATTTTCTTCACCTCTATTGCTCGTCGACTACGGTCCTTCAAACCTCCGTCACCCATTAACTATGGTCCTTCTTATCACCATCACCTGTTGACTACGGTCTTTTTGACCACCATCGCTCGACGACTATGTTCTTCGAACCACCGTCGCCCATCAACTATGGTTCTTCCGACCACCATCGCTCGTCGCCTACAGTCTTTCCGATCATTGTTGCTCAACTACAATCCTACCAACTACCGTCGCCCGACGACTACAGTCCTTTTAACCATAAACATCAACTATGGTCCTTCTGACCTCAGTCTCCTGCCAATTATGGTCTTCCCGACTTCCATTGCCCGCCGATTACGGTCCTTCTGACCACCGTCACTTGCCGACTACAGTCTTTATGACCATCTTTGCCCAACTAGGTCCTCCTAACATCCTTTGCCCACCAACTACGGTCTTTATGACCAACGTTGCCTAACTACGATCCTCCTATCCTCCTTCTTCCACCGACTACGGTCCTTCCAACCACCATTGCCAACTATGGTCCTTCGGACCTTCATCTCCTGTCGAATACTGTCCTTCCAACCACCTTCTCTCGAAGTCCTTTGGACCATCGATGTCCGCCAACTACGATCCTTCCAACCACCTGTTGACCGTGATGTTGTCAGATCCTTGGGCCTTGAAGGTTGACTTGGTCAAATTGACCAAGCCAGAGCCCAAGACCACCCCCAATCAACACAATGGGTCAATTTGAGTCTGTTGAGCCCAAACCCAGGCCTAGGGTCAACCTGGTTGACTAAGTCATCCTAGGTTGACCTATTAGGTCTTCTTGAACCCTAACTTCAAATTTCATGGCTTCTTGAGTTTGAACCTCACTCCATGGGTCTAAATAGGCTGGATTGACCAAGTCAAACTTTTTCTTGGTCAATCCAAGCCTTAATGGGTTATTTTTTACTCATTAGGCCCATTAAGAGCCCAATTCGAATTCAAATCAAATCCAAACCCTTACATGGCTCAATCCTTTGGCTTCATAGACCTAATTGACAAGGTTGACCAAGTCAACACTTAACTTGGTCAACCCAAGTCATAATGAGTCATTATGACCCATTAAGAGCCTAATTAATGGGTTTAATGGCTCTAATTGATTCCCATTGGTTTTGAATTCAAAACCATGGCTTCCTAGCTCTAATTTCCCTCCTAATTTAACCTTGATTAGATCTGGACCGTTGTCCTAGAGCTTAGACATTTAAATAGGAGAAAATTAGGGCTGAATAGGGACTTTTGGCTCTTGCTCGATCTCTAGACCACCTGAGGCCCTGAGATTTTGTGAGAGCACTCCCACGACCTCCCTCCACATTTTCCAACCAAATCCTGACTTCCAGGCCCCGCCAGTGGCGATCCTCCGGTGAACCCGAGCGTGAAACCCTTCCAAGGTGAATCTCGATCGATTGAAGGAGAACCAGGGCTCGACGTCAACTAGAGAAACATTCCTGGATCTTTCATAAGCTCAACGAGCCCAAGATCGTCCGAATCCACCATGTGGATCGAGGTATGTAGCAAACCCTAGTCTTGAACACTTAGATCTAAATAACTTCCTGCACATCACATTTTAGAACACGATTTTTGTTCCCCATGGATGCTCTTCACTAGTAAGGGATGTGTCTAAAATTTCATGGCGTTTCGTTGAGCCGTTTGGGAGAACGAAGCAAAAATAGGTCTAGGGAATCACCAAAAATTGTATTTTTGTCGAAAAAATACATATAATATACTGAATCACTCGATTTTTCATCCCTGTCATTTTAAAATTATTTTTATTTAAAAATATTATATATATTTTAAAATATTAATAAAACAGCTTTAAAGCAATGAGAGCATTATCTCCTACATCAAGACTTTGTTTTGTGTACAGACAATCAAGCTCTTCAATATATCAACAATCAGAAGAATGTGAGCCGGATGCATGCTCGCTGGATTGTATTCCTCCAAAATTTTATGTTTGACCTACAACACAAGGCCGGTAAGCTCAACCGTGTGACAAATGCGCTTAGCCGACAGGCCGCCATGCTAGCCCGACTACAAACTGAAATAACAGGGCTCTAAGATTTGAAAACTCTATATGCCAATGACGAAGACTTCGCAAACTTCTGGGAGCAGTGCCACTCCGGACAACCACCCAGTGACTTCAGCCTTCGCCACAGATTCCTATTCAAGGCTAACTGCCTCTGCATACCGCAATCATCCTAGCGTCCCTTTCTAATCAAAGAGATCCATTGTGGCAACTTAGCCGCTCATGTAGGAAGGGATAGAACACTTGCCCAACTGCAGACGAGATTCTACTGGCCTCATTTGGCCTGGGATGTGTCTAGATTTGTAGAGAGATGCTCGGTCTGTCAGACCTATAAAGGCATAGCACAGAATACTGGCTTATACTTGCATCTTCCCATGCTGGACTCGATTTGGGAAGACCTCAGCCTTAATTTTTTCACGGGCCTTCCTCAAACCAAAACCGGTGCAGACTCTATCATGGTTGTAGTGGATAGGTTCTCCAAGATGGAACATTTCATCCCCTGCAAAAAAACTTTCAACGTTGTTCATGTTGCCAAGCTCTTCTTCAAGGAAATTATACGCCTACATGGGGTACCCCGGAGCCTTACATCCGACCGTGACGTTAAGTTCGTTAGTCACTTTTGGCATGACTTGTGGAAGCGTCTTCAAATGGAGCTCAACCTCAGTTCCGCTTACCATCCGCAAACTGATGGTCAGACTGAAGTGGTAAATCGGACTCTAGGTAACATGCTATGCTTTCTAGTTCAGAATCATCCAAAGAAATGGGAAGAGATGTTGAGCCAGGCTGAATTTACTTTTAACTCAATGCCCAATCGATCAACAGGTCATTGCCCTTTCAGCATAGTGTATACCAAAATGCCTAATCAAGTCGTCGATGTTGCCATAATGCCGAAATGTTGCAGCACAGCTGCTACTCAGACTGCCGAGCAATTTAAAGATATTGTGGACCGGGTGCACACCAAGTTAATTGAATCCAACCGTCTGTACAAACAGCAAGTTGATCCTCATTGGTGCTTCAAAAGTTTTAATCCCGGCGACCTGGTAATGCTGGGAATCCGACGAGAACGCTTCCCTACCGGTACCTACATGAAGCTTAGTCCCAGAAAAAATCGGACCTTTTCCTGTTTTGAGGAAATAAATGACAATGCATATGTCATTGACCTACCTGCGGACATCCAGACTTCATCTACCTTCAACGTGTCGGACATACACTCATATCATCCACCTGATGACGCCAACACTGTTTTAACCTCGCCGGAGGCGAGTTCTTTTGAAGATGGGGAGACCTGATGCGGACTAACCTACTATGCAGGAACAATTCACCACTTGGGCGATATGCCACTACCGTGGTCACTATCTTACTTTTTGCACATTTACTGTTTTTCTTTTTGTTAGTTAACTAATGGAGAGACACTCTCATATATAGCTGCAAAAGGGACATTAAGGGATACACAGAAATACAAAATTATTCTCTCAAAGTTACTGTTCCATTGCTTTGTTCTTAGTTTCTTGCGGGTAAACCCTTCGGTTGCTGCTTTTCGCGAAGTCTCGTCGCATTGTTACGGGTGAGTCCGTCAAATTTCCTTTGATGTGGAGGAGGGTCAAGACAGATGAGGTCCTAATGGCTATGATAAGGTAATCCAATGGATGATGTAATATCGATGAATTTAAAGTTTGGTTTACAAAATAAATATTAATTTACACATTAGTTTATAAAACTCTATTAAGGATGACATGGATGTTGTTATGATGTTATGAATTTACACATCTTTCAATTAATTATTATAGACGTTCTAATTGTATTCAATTATATCAAAGCTTTTTATCTATTATGTTATATCTGTTATAAGTATACTCAACATACAGCAATAACATCAAGCCTTTGTCCCACTACACGGGGTCGGCTACATGAATCATTTTTCACCATTAAAGGATTCATGACATGATTATTCGACAAATTTTACGCAGGTTGTTGACTACCTAATGCAACTCTCCACTTTTCTCACCAAGGACTTATGACATGGAAACGACAGTGTTGATAAGTATACTACACATTTTATTATAAAATATTATAATTGCTTATATTTTATGTAATGCTTCTTATTATAGTTTTAACGTCCATTGAATCTGCCTTATATTCTTTTCTTATAGCTATTGTAATTATATTTTATTGCATTATATTCTGTTGTTTAAAAATCAACACAATTTGAATATTGTATGAATGTAATTTCATTATGTAATTCAACTATTCATCGATCATGTCAAATCGATCATGTCAAATGATCTTTGAATATGTGTCAAAGAAGATTTGGTTAAGTTTAAAAAAAAAAAAAAATATTATAAGAATCTTACTCGAAGCTTGAATCGAACTTTTGTCACAAATGTTCTCAACCATGATCGAATGCTTTTCAAATCTTATTTGATTGGTAATTGAAATGTTGTTACGAAGAACTTATAAAAAAGCAGCATATGGGCCAAAGTAGAAATGAAACAAATAGAATATTTCTCTAAGATATTATGAGGCATACAAAGTTGAACTTACCAATGAAGAAATATGAAAACTATTTTTATTTTCTTGGAAAAATATATCCAAAAGTTTTGTTCGGACTAAAATATTCTCGAAATTTGAAGGGACGCTCCAATAATATATATGCAAACTTTTCATGCAAGAGGCTGCTTGATCCTTCCTATTCTCAGCATCTTCCATATCTCGTGGTTGTTGTTTCTACGGTAAAGTTCCACGGCAAAGTTTTCATCCCCATCTTGAGCTAGTTATTGAAATTTAGTGATATTATATATTTGGTTATTTAGATTAAAAAATGTCATTCACACTTTGAACCTTAAATTAAAAAGCACATTAGATATCAGATTACCAGCTTCAAATATTAGTCAAAACTTTTTTTTTTTTTGAATAAAACATATATTAATAACTTGAAAAACAATACAAAGAGGTAGAGAAGAGGAAAAAAAAGAAAGAAGAGAAAATACAATAAAAAGCGGGCTCAGTAAGCGGCGGGCTCAGTAAGCGGTTGAGGTAGCTAGCACCAACTACACCCCACCAGGACCGTCCAAAAGCTTACCCGAACCAACCTGAGAAAAAATCCATAGCAATGGTTGCCACAAGCTAGGAGCAATGATGCGTGCCCCAACCCATCATTGCCCAAACTCCGACGAAAACTAGCTAAATGCAAAATCCACCACAGTAAAGAAAACAAAACTGAATAACAACAGAAATAAACTATCGCCTACGGCGACCCCTGCCTCGACCATGAGCTCTGCCCCGATTGCCACCCAAAGAAGCAGGTCTAACATTAACAAGAGTGAAGTCACAATCTGGATCGGAACCACCACAGAAATCAGGCGACTGCAAATAAGCTTCATCAGAATCGGAAACCGGTTCCCCCTCAGATGAATCCAACCAGTTCAAATGGTTCCTAATCTCCATTCCCGAACAGTCACCCAAAGAATTTCCCACAGAGCGCAAATCAACCACGTTAATAGGAACTTCAACAAAAGTATTAGAAATCGTATTACATTTAGGGGCCACTTCTAAATTAAGATCCGGAGAGATAGCCCCAGGCGCCGCCCCAACCGAGCCACCCACATTAACAGCCGGCACAACCTCGCGACAATTAGACGTTAAAATAGGTGGAAAAAAAGGTAGAGCATAGGGAGATAAAGCACAATTTACATCATTTTCCATCCCACCTTCCCTAACAATCTCTGTATCACCTTCATGCCCAGCAACCAATTATATTTGCATCGTCTAGAAATTCACCACCCTCTTGGATAATCCAAATTTATCAAACAAAATATATTTTTTGAATGTCAACGATGTTCCGGACGCAATGGCACTGTCCGCTTGTCAATCGGACGTCATCCGAGCATCTTCGAGGCCTTGTTTCCGTCGTAACGCAAGCCTTTATATCATATTTGTATCGCCTAGAAATTCACCACCATCTCAGATGATCAAAATTTATCAAATAATATATAATTTTTGAATGTCAACGATGTTCCGGACGCAATGATGCTGTTCGTTTGTCGATCAGATGTCGTTTGAGCATTTTCGAGAGCTCATTTCCATCGTAGCGCAGGCCTTTATATCATTTTTTTTTGAATTATCTAGGAATTCACGACACTATTGATGACCTTTGCAACAAATGGAGATCCAAATAGCATTTCAATCATCTTTCTAGCGGTGGATCTTAATCTTTTATAATCATTAGGATTCTTCTTATCAGCAAATGCATGAGAGTTGAGGAGTAGAAAATACCCATCTTCCTCTAGGCCCGCTAATTTAATTATTTTCTCCTCCCTTTTAATTACCTTTGCAAATATTAGTGCAACTGAGTCTGTTCGAGTTGTTATCAAAATTTTACTTCCCAAACTTCCATAAGCCAAAGGGACGAGCACCTTCTCCCTTTTACTTTTATCCCCCTTTTTTATCATTCTCCCAAATGTCATCCAGCACAAGTAAGAACTTTTGGACTTTATCTCAGCCTCAAAGACTTAGTTTGAAGTGCCTTAAGTATCTCCAAAAGAGGCCTCTCCTTCTTAAGAGATTCCAACATATATGTAATGACTTTTCTTCACATCAAAATCGGTGACAACACAAACTCAGATTTTAAGATCAAATTCCTTTGCCATTTCACCTTCATAAACATGTTGTAGGAGAGTTATATTTTCCATTTGATTGCTTCTTCCACCAGTGCATAATAAAACCCAACACAATTCATATTCAAGCTGAATTATCTTTATTGAATTTAAGATTCCTGGGCTTATTGTAGGGGTCAACAACCACCTTCCCTAACAATCTCTGTATCACCTTCATGCCCAGCAACCACCTCAACATCATTTAATACATCACCATTAGGAGAGGCCAAAGCCAGTTCCGTCGAAGCAATTCGACAAGCATCATCAGGCAAAGAAACGCCCTCCACAACATCCAAATTACTAATAATAGGAATATCTCAATCAAGAGCATCTTTATCTAAAGGAACATCAGTTAAATTCGCAGAAATTCCACAGCCATTAGAATTAAAAGGGGCTTCAGTTGAAACAGGGATAGAAAGATCTTCCAAAACTTTTGGGATACCAACCGGGGATGATTTGGACAAACGTTTAGGACACTCCAATTTCTTGTGACCTAAAGCTTTACAAGATAAACAAAAACTAGGCATGCCCTCAAAAATAACTTTCTGGACATAGCCCAGCTTCTCCGGACCTAACCAAACAGAATCGGGAAAAGATTTGGTGACATCAATTTCAACAAGAACACGAGCAAGAGATGGTCTAGAACCAGAAGCAGTTGCATTATCAGTATGTATCGGCCTACCAAAAACAGAACCTAAACCAAAAAGAATATGGGAAGTGAACAAATGAGGATGTACTCCAGGGAAAGAAAGCCAAACTGGAACGATCGGGGACTCCTCCGACAGATCAAGAACTGGTGACCATTTTATAACTTTCATAAAACAACCATAAACAAGATAAGATCTATGAGCAAAAACCCTAGCATAATCCAAATCATTGGCAAGCTTAATTAAAACATTAGCTTGATCCAGAAGAGTAACCGAAAAATCTCCCGATAATTTCAAAATAAAGAAAAATCTACGAATGGAATCTAATGAGGGACGTTTAAGGGGAAATTTCCCCACCAAAGCAAACTCAAAAGGCTTGGCTAGATGTAAAAATTCATCTTCCGAAAACCACAGTGAGGGCATACCTCGATTCGAAGAAATGCAAAAATCCGGAAAAATATTAGCTTCAGCGGAGCCAGATAAAGCATCCCTAAAGGATTTGGACTGCTTACCCGCGAGGATACTAGGATCCAACATTTTTTTTTGCCATAAAACTGACCGCCGCCGGCAAGGCGGCGCGAGAAGGGACGAAGGGAGAAGCCCTAAAAGGGCGTAAACCCTAGCAGACGAGACATCGCATGAGCGATATTTGCAGAGGAACCTTTTAAATATTAGTCAAAACTTATTCTATCATTGATCAAAATATGTTTAGATCATGATCGAATATTATTTCAAGATTATTCAAGACTTATTCCTATTTCTAAATAAGATTTGAAAATTGATCGAGTGATTAATCATGGTTTTAAAATATGTTGAAAAAATTCCAATAAGAGATGATTGATGTTGAAACTCTATTCATATATATTCTCTTAAGGTTGGTCATTATTCGATCAAAGGGTTATGCAAGATTAAATCAACATTCAAATATTATTCAAATATTGTTAAAAAATAGTACTCATATGATACAGAATATTGTTTCGCACTTGTCACTTTGGAACTGACTTATTTGAGTTATTTTTTTATGTTTTGATATGTCTATCCTATTAATACATATATAAAGACATTACACTACTCAACTCACATATTAAGTTAAATATTAGAGGCAATGGAATGATAGTTGTTATTACTAAATTTATATATTTATATGTATTTGATCATATCAATGAAGATCAATGTAAATGTGGGATTTTTTTTAGCAATTACATCAATTTTTTTTCTTATTCCTTAATTAATTTTGAGTGCTCCTTTAGTTTTTAGCTTGATGATTGAACTCATAATTATAAATTGAAATTACACCTACTATTTCTTAATAAGAATGGTTTGAATCTAAATGATCTTCAAGAGCACATTTTACGAGTCCAAACCATGGACGTTAACCATTAATTTGGGCACTTTATAATCATACGAATGATGATAGTGGGAAGCATTTTGGTAAGATTAATGACTATAAAAGACTATGAATCTTTATTTTATCATTTAAGAAAGTGTTCTAGAGTTTGTGGTGGAATACTAAGGTGTTTAAAAGGGTATATTCAGTAGGAATTCTAAGACTAGTATGGATTTGTTGATTTGGAAGATCACATTAAGGAGTGGATCTTATATAGAATAAATGGTTTGAAATAATAGTAGAGGATTATCTTAGGATGTGAAATAAAACACGAGGATCAATAGCTAGCTCAGTGGGTGCTTTCTTGAGGATGATATAATCAATCTCCAAAAATAAGGGTGTTTGCAAGTGAAGAATTTATCCTACTAAAGAGTGATACTACATAAGTGGAGATTTGCTAACTTTATCATTTGATAAAATATATTCAATATTAATAATAGGATGGATTAGCATAAGATTTCGTGAATGTTGTTAAACCTTTAAGAACTAGCCCGAGGCTAACTAAGAGGGAGAATAAATTTAATATTTAAAAAATTATTTAGGGAAAAAAGAAACCCGTTAAAAATTTTTTTCACACCCACACACAAGAATCAACATAGACAATGTGAAAATAAGTAAATTTCACATCAACGAAATAAATCATATTTTTCAACCACACATATAATTACAGAAAAATAAAGTGTGAAAAATAATTAGGATGAACACACCATAATTTATAATGGTTCGGTTAACCTGACCTATGTTCACTCCTTGGAGACTCCCTCTCCAAGTATTGCACTAAATAGTAGCGACTCTCTTTTTGCTCTCACAGCAAGGCGGAGAAGCCTGTACAGACGTTGTTCCACTAACTCGGCGTAGTAGAGAACCGTGACTCTTTTTTAGGTAGAGATTCTCAACTCTGTTTTCACTGTCCAGGTGATGGTTAGAGGACCACAACTCTATTTTTACCCTCTAGGTGATGGTCATAGAAAAATAAATATATTTTCACCCTTTAGGTGATGGGCAGAGAACCATGATCATTGCTGAAGAACTACTTCTCTAGAGCCATGGAGAATCCAACTGATGCTTATAGATACTAAGCAAGGTTCTTGCTTGGAGCAACCTTGTGAATCCCCTCGCAACTTCTCCCTTACAAAATTTCCCTCTCCTCGCATAAAGCTCTCATTCTTCTCTCCCTTAACGTTCTCTCTCTTGAAGTCTAAACATCCAAATATTTTCTAGTAAGAGTATTAGAAAACTTTAAGTAGTGGGCTTCAAGAAACCCTAATTTTCAAAAGTTGTCTTCTGTTCGTACAGTACGATACACGTATCTTACTGTGCGATTAGTATAATTTAGACTCATTCAACAAGTTCGTGCAGACGAACTGTTCAACCTTTATAACACTTCACACAGTACGATCAAAAGATCATCCGGTACGAACTATAGAAATTCCTTCTGTTCATTTGGGAAGACTCTTAGGATGACCAACTTCGTACACTGTCCATCACCTAGCACTGTGGACAACATATAGTGTAATCAGTACAAAAATCTTGGATTTCATTTGGTATGATTTTTGGGATAATAAATTTCATACGCTATCAATCATATTGTATGAACTACATTGTATATTACAATCGACGATAATAATTATTCATGATTTGATTTCCTAATATCGAGGGGTTAATTAAGAAATATTTTAATTAGGGCGTACAGTACGAACCAAATCGTATTATACTATCAGCACATAATTAGAATCTTTATTAAACTTTGGCTACTAGAATTTTTACATAGCACACTATTTTGTATAGTACATATTAAAGTCATACAGTACGAAACAAAGTCGTACATCACAAAGCTAAAATCGTACATTATGAAAAAGATATATCATTTATCAACATGCCTTTGAATATGAAATTTATGATAATACATCTAAATTATCATAGCTAAATATTTGATCGAACATCATTTTAAACCTTTGGGGTAATGTGTAGTTTTTTCTTGAATTTGACTATTATATCTAGGATGAAATTTCTAATTATGAATCTGAACCCATAAGAAATTTTTTATCCGTTATTCAAGGCGGTATGTTAGTTCTAATGGTATATTCAATTTCTTAATTAAAATTTAAAAGTCAATCTCAAATCTTTCCAAAGAAATTATAATTTCGCTTGGATTGCATCCTTTCCAAAGCAAACAAAGAGCAAAAAATAAATCGATAGGGCACAAAGCTCTATGTCAACTAAGGAGGATCCAAATTTGTCCCCTCAGACAAACACCCACCCCAGGTCTAAAAGGCACCCTTGGACGATGCAACCTATGGCTGCCGATAAGGATTCTTCTATCAAGTTGGGTCAACTACCTTCTCTGGCTAAGTAGACCAGGGACCACGATGGCCCAGGATGACGGAACCATGGGATCTTGATTGAGCTCATCATCACTCCCCCCACCCTCCAATTTATCTATAAGATGGTGAAATTTTTAATTCTAAATATTAAATTTTCAAATACCAACAAATTCTGCTACTATATGTCGAATATCAGGTATCCATAGATACAATGTATTTGTTTGACGACTAGCCTTAATTAATCAAAAGTTCTCTCTCACTATCGGGAGGTGTAATTAACTATAGGGGCTTGCACGTATAGGAAACTAGAAGAGATCATAATGTCCTCGCAAAATTAGGGCGAAATCTCTAGGTAGTGTCTTATCTACAAACCTAATCTACCTTCTGGAATTTTTTCCTAAAACCTAATCCATTAAAACTCTCCCGAAAGCAAAGGGGATGCCAAGGTGCAAATTTTCAGAGCCCACATACAAAGTTTAAATCTGTTTCATCTATTATAAGCCTTTTTTGAATAGATCAATAACTACTACTAAGCATCAATAATTTTGTGAATTTATATTTTCACCAAAACTAACTACCTATTTAGAAAGATACAAGCTTAAAGTTAGAAGCTTGTCTATACCAACTTGTTTAAACAGGCATGCAAGAGTTTGAAATCCTTAATATTTCTTGAAGTTCTGACTAGTGAACTAGTAAATACAATATCTTTCATATCACTTAGCTTTACTATAGATAATCCATAAAAATTACGGACAGCTATAATAATGCCATTGGGTTATTATGAGTTATAAGATCAAGCTCAAGGCCTAGATCAGCTCATTGAACTCAGTACTCATCGTGTTTAACTATCTAATGATTGTGTTGAACTCATAGATGTTATAGGTGATCGAAGCTCCTTCCAATATTTTAAGATTAAAAAAAGATCGGTGGGTGAAACTAAATTATAATTTCTTTGAAGAAGTATAAATATATTAAAATAAAATGAATATTTTAAGGTCAATGAGAGATTCTTTTCTTAAATGGCTTAATAAATATGACTGCCATTTGCCATAGAAATACAGCAGCTACGAGAATAAGTAATGATTCAAATTTGAGAGAGTCAAAATTATTTTTTATTCTTTTAATGAATTGCTAATATGCCTCAACTAAATGAAGGAAACGACAGTACTCCTTTCTGAGATTCTTAAGTGCTGATATATATATTGTTTTTATTTTTGTTTGTATGTTAAAACTTAAAACATATTTGTTTAATGCAATTTATATGCAATTTTCTTTTTCTATTTTTAAAAATATCTAAACTTTGTTTTGAGTATTTTTAAAAATAACTATTATCATCATCAATTGCTGGTTAATGCCAGTCATAATCTCTAATCACAGCTAGCCACTTTCAGACCATCAACCACTAGTGACTATCATTGGAAATCACCATCAGCCACCATTGGCCATCACTCTGACCACCACATTTGGTCTCTGCTAACCACTTATTCTTCGAACCACTGCTAACCACACTACAGGAAATTCAGCTGTTACCGGCGGTGGTCTAGCCGCCGGTAATAACGGCGGTTTAACCGGCGGTTATTTAAGAATATGCCGCTAGAACTAGCGGCGGTCATGAAACCGCCGGATTAATCTTTGGACTTACATATTTCCGGTGGCATACACCGCAGTTTACCGACGCTTGTCGGCGGTTGTTCGGCGACATGCAAGCGGTTGTTAGGCGACACGCCGACGGCGACACGCTGGCAATTCCGTCAGCACGGACCGCCGGGTAGCCATTGGTATGGTTGCAGGCGGTTGGACGGCCGGAAAGCCATCGGTAATAACTCCGGTGATAACCGGCGCCAAGCGCCACCGGAAAGCCGTCGGAGAAATAAACTGCCGGAAAAAAACCGCCGGCAAAGGTTTCCGACGCCATTTTTTCCGGCGGCTTATAAACCACCGAAAAGCCGCCGGTTTTTTTAAAACCACCGGTAAAACCAAGTAAACCGCCGGTAAGAACCGCCGGTAATAGCTGAATTTCCTGTAGTGCCACAACCCTCAACACTGCTATCACCCAATTCTAGACACTGCCAAATGCCATCTCAGGCCAACTCTGGCCACCATCTTTGTTGTGACCATCTTTGCCACATTCAACCATTATTGCCAGCAACTACCCCTGACTGCCGCTTCTCCAATTGTGATCGTCTCCATGATCACATAGATCAATTTTTTCAATATTGAATATAATAGAAACAGATTTTTAACATATAAAATATATTTTATTTAAATTAAAATATAAATAAATAAAATAAAATAATAAAAATAAAAGCAATCCCAAATGATCCCTTGAAATTGGACGAATAAAATAAACTGTGCAGCTGTGTGAGATTCCATAACATCTATATATGTTAATATCTGAGAATCTAAAAACCTGTGCTATGATGAGAGACTCTCCTTAAAAGAAAGTTTTCTACTTGAATAATTAACCCATCTGCCATTTGTCCCAAAAATGAGTAGTCAATAAATGATGGATTTAGTCAAATCAGATTGATTGGATTATGATAATGGCTCATTTGGTTGGGCTTTATCTACTTGGCAGCTACATAAAGCTGTCACAAAATAAACACATTTCATATTAAAAACAAAATGACATAAGTCAAATGGATTGATTAATTTCATATACTTTGCTGCATCAAAAGGATTTTTAAGGAAAGAATTGGATTTACATTATTATTATAACTGCAGAAAAAAGAAACTTCTCTGATGAAATCTGTTTTAATATATCCATCCTTCTATGGCTTGCTACAGCAGCGATAAAATACCATCTCTGTCATCTATCACTGTTTAAGCTGCAGCTGAGCTCAACACAACAGAAAGAAACTTCCATCTTCGGGAAATGGCAATTACAACTAATAGCCAAGCAATTTTTCAGCAACATTGATGGTGGCATAAAGGTTGCTTCGCTTATGATGAAGATTTTGACTTCTGTTCATCAACTAAAAATGCATTTGCGCATTTTCTCTGGCATATTCCAGAATCTCAACAACTGGTTTATTTCCACTTCTTTGGCCTTCATCAAGAGGAGTATTTCCCCACCTAGAATGGATGGTATATAAATATTAGTACAGTGAAAAATAAAAGTCAAGAAGGATTAATTACACAGTGGTCCTATCATTGATATGTGTGATCAACATTATGAATCGTCCTCCATTTATTCTTATTGTGTTCTATTGGAGGTGTTAAAACTATTTTGTAAAAAAATTTCTGATAATTTCCAATCATATTAGTTTTGATTACTTTTTTTTTTTGTCATGTTAAGGCTCATTTTCTGCCCTCTATGATACATTATTCCAAAGTACCCAAATTTATATTCAATTATATTATATTTAATAAATGTTACTCCTATTACTTTTTATATAACTATTTCTTACTTTATCTTTCTTTTTTTTTATTTTTTTTTCTTACTTTATATTTCTTAATCTTTATGATACATTCATCTATATTATCTTATTTTCACCACACTTAACACTCCCAAGGAACTTTAACACGCCCTTATCAACATTCATATTATTTTGTATATATAATAAATGTAAGGTTTAAGGGTATTTTGGTGATTTTTAATTAAAAATTTATTAAATGTACATTTTAAGCCGTTATAATTTTTCTTATTGAATTTATTAAATGTGTGAAATTAAAACTTAAATTATGATTATTTTTTTAATTAAAGAAATGTCTAATATATTTTTTTAGAAAATTATAATTACTTGAAAATTATATTAAAATTTTTTTAATTAGAATATAACTAATATACCTTTATATTTAACATCATTAACTCTAACATTGAATGTTAAGACAAAAAAATTTTGTTTTGAAGAGTTGAGGGACCAAAATGATCTCTCAAAAGAGTTGGTGATCATTTTGGTCCATCAAAAAGAGTTGAGGGACCATTTTGATTTTTTTTTCTTTGATCAACTATGATCACTAAATCTTTGATTTCCTTTTTTTTTTTACATAAATGCTAGTAGCTAGTGCTTCTTGCCCAATCATCTAAATATTTCCTTAACTAATTTAGTGAAGTAATGTATTCAATTGTTTAGAACTCCAAATCTCAACAGGCATCTCATATTAATGTAAAAATTTACCTTAATACTTTTTCAAACGAACTTATCTTTGCATGTTGGGTCATACTAAGCTTAAATTCGTGGTTTTATTTATCAGTCTCTTCTAATTTTTTTCTAAAGAGTTTCATTTAATAATTAATTTGAATAGGTTTTAGAAGAACATGCATATGCAGCTATTATGAAAAGAAATCACCATATAGTACCTATCTTTGGCAAGAACATTAGCTCCGAATTCAATCAAAACTCCGGCAACTAAATGTAAGCCTGCTGCTGCTGCAACATGAAGTGGAGTCCTCTGGTCATAATTCTGACAATTTGGATCAACTCCATACTTCAACAACCTTTGCAATATGTCAACTTTGTTATCTGCTGCTAATTTGCAAAGATATGTGCCAGAATCTTCCAGGTTCAGAACTGCTCCGTTCTCCAAAAGCAGCTTAGCAATTTCCTCATGACCTGCCTTCACAGCCTCTAATAATGGCGAATTCCCAAATTTATCTGCATTTAAGAGTCAGCAAATTTTACTCAATGGTTAAGCACAAAACTTTAAATGAAAGGAAAGCTTCTTCCCATGCCATTGCCTAACTCACCAAGGAAATTGACTTCTGCTTTTCTTTGAATAAGGAACTTCACAATATCTTCATGTCCTCTTGATGCAGCGATGTGCTGAAACAAAAGGTTGATTTAGTAAAGTTTCTGATAACAGTATTATGTAAATAATCAAGTCACTAAGATAGCAGTGTTATCTATCAATTGCCTTTGATTCTATGCTTTCTATGAATTCTACATGTCCTAATTACTAAACAACCTTCAAGTAATTTCAAAGTAAATGCACGTGGCTTGCTAAATCATGTTCAATTGGTGAAAGATAGGAGGACATACAATTGTAGTTCTTCCATCATAATCCTTTATGTTAGGATCTGCTCCTGCATCAGTTAAACCCTTGAGATGATAAAAATCTCCATTATAAGCCGCACTTCTTACTCCCATTGAAAGCTCTGCCTCTCTTTTTGTGATTAGGAAGGATATCTCTGATACCAACGGCTTTTTGTCTAGATCAATCTCGTTTCCCTTTTACCATATCAAAAAATGAAATTTTGAATATAAATATTTAGCATTGCTCATGAGTTTAAACGAAGATTAAAATTTTCTTTAAGTGTCTGACCTCAAGCAGGTTTCTGAGTATTTGATAGCTATCTTTGACATAAAGTTGTAAAATACTGCTCAGATTTTCTTTTTGAATTTTTAGTATTCTGCATAGTTTGATAACGCGAACAGTGTATGACTGTGGAATATTGCACAGTGCTGCAACTTCACCAAATAAATCAGAAGGCAAAATTTCTGATATCAATTCCACTGATCTATTTTCTCCTATTAGCACCTCCTCCTAAAATAGAAAATACATGATAAGAAACAAAATAATTGGTAAGTACTACTCAATCTATCCTACAGTACCAAGCTTTCGCTTTTGCTTCATAAAATTCAAAGAATTATCTTTGTTTCAGTATGAATAATTTTAAATTGGGTTGAAAAAAAAAAAAAGAACATTACTAATAAATTAGCTTAAGCAACACTTCAAATATTTGGTTTCCAAAAATTAGCCAATGTTATTTACCAGAGAGCCATGAGATATAATGTATATGTGATCCACAGCAGTCCCTTGTTCAAGTATCACTTCTCCTGGTAGAAAGAACTCTTCCGTCAGTTTCATTACCTGCAAAAAATTTGAATCCAAAATTGTTCATGAAACTTCAATGAATTCACTCAATTTTTTTTCAATTTAGAACAAAAAAAGGATGGTCAAAATAATCATTTTTGTGACATACAATCTGATTCAAGAAATTATCTGAACATCCTTTGAAGAGTGGAACTTTCTGAACTATCTCAAAATACAAGGACTGCGATAACTGCAAAAATATTTGAAAAGCTTGTAAATTGGAAGAGGAACTACACAGTTCACTACATAATCTACTTCTCAAACTTTTCTGTCTGATCTAGATGATCAAATAAATATAATACCTTGGCTTTTACAGCCTCTGGAATGCCGTCAATAAAGCCACTTTTAGTTCTACTGCATTCATATTGCAATCTCAAGTGGCTTTTAATCTGGTTTCTGATCTCATTACTTAGATTAGTTCTATCCATGTACCGTGTTATATTGGTCATCTCATCCCTAAATCTTTCAGTCTTTGAACCCTTGACTATCAAAGCTGTCATGTTACCAATTAAATAAGCCCCAAGAATCATGTTAAATGATACATATATGATGAGAAAAACCATCTCTCTAGTATTCACAGCATGTATGTCACCATATCCTGCATAAAACAGCAAACCGGTGTTGAACAGGTTAGAATATCTTCTCATATTCATCAAACCAGCTCATATAATAGATTCAAATATATATACTTCTAGTAGGGCTGTCAAAATCGGGTCACAGGTTAGGATGGGGTCAAATCTAAAACTGACCTGACACTGTTCGACTAGACCCGAACCAAACCCGTTTTTGCAAACGGGTTAGTTTTCCGAACTGAACCCAAACCTGAACCGCTTCGGATCGGGTCAACCCGAACCCGACCCGCTTCGGGTATCTTTTACTAAAATTTCTTTATTTAATTCGATTTATATAAACCTAAATTAAGGTAAGATTTACTTCAATCAATTTTAAAAAAATCAAGCTTAATTTAATTTTGGCAACATTGTTAATTATTTTTTAATATATCATTTACTTATTTCTAATTAAAAACAGGTCAAATCGGATTGATTTCGGGTTTCAGGGTCAACCCGAACCTAGCCCGGTTTTACAAACGGGTCGAAATTCCTAACCCGAACCTGGTTTGGGTTTGGGTTGGGTAAAATATTGACACCCCTACTTCTAGGTAAGAAAGTATTTTAAAAGCCAAACCAAAGGACGCCTGAAGGAAAGATAATTAACTCACCTATGGTAGCCATGGTGATGGAAATGAAGTAGAGAGAGGTAATGTAAAGCTTTGAAAAATTCATATCCCTGAAGTTCATATAGCTGTAATCTCCCAACTTTAGACTTCCAATCCATGTGTAATCTTCTTGCTCCGGCGGCATAGTTGTTGCAAGGTAGTAGAAGATGCATGCAGCTGTATGTACACTATATAACTGTACAGTAATAAGCTTCACAATCCTAACGTATAAGTAATTGATGCGGATGTCGTTCTCTATCTTTATGAAGAAATGGTTAATTTTTCTCACACGATACAGTCTTGTCCACATAAGATACCTAACCATTTCTCTTCTTCCTGTCCCCTGATTATTTTTACGAGTACTTAACAAGTTAGTATGAGCCACAGGGACATGAAGATTTATTTATATTTACACAAACACCTCAATTACCTTGTATATGGCATCCCATGGCATGCATCCAAGGAGGTCTATAATGAAATCTCCCGATCCATACCTGTAAGATACAATCATTGCGTTTAATTTAATTGATTTTTGCTATAGATTGACTTGAGCAGATGTAAGAATGAGTATTAGGCATAATTTAGGATGGTTTTCTGCTTCTTAAAGCAGTTTTTTAGTACAAAAGTTAATTTTGTATTAAAGCTAATGTAAGAACCAGTAAAAAACCTATCTCAACACTACAAGAAAATCCTCCATTACTAGCAGATTTTCTGCGGCTTTCCAGCGAACTATTTTCCGATGACTTTCCAACATATTTCCGGCGGAATATATCCGACTAATTTTTCTATAGATTTTCCAGCGGCTATCCGGCGGATTTCTATTGGCTTTGGTTCCGGCGGCATTTCCAACATTTTTCAATTTCCGGCGTTTCAACCTGGATTTTTAATTAATTCTTTTTTATTTCCAGCGGCATTATTCAGCCGGAAAGCCGCTGGGAAAATTTACAGCAGGAAATTAGGTGACGGTTGTTGTTTCATACGTGGCTTTTACTGGAGGAAAAATATTCGCCGAAAATCTTAATTTCCGCCGGAAATTCGCCAATTTCCGCCAAAAAAATTCTTCGGTAATAAAGGATTTTCCTGTAGTGAAAACGAAGCCTTAGTCTACTACGTTCAATTCTTATTTTCAAAATCATTTTATACAATGATTACTATGTTAGCAATTAGCCCTTGATGATCCGAGCGTAAAAAAGATTCCAAAAAATTTTCAACTGAAGATATTCAATCTTCTGAAATTATTCTTAATTGAAGATAGATAAGTGCATCCATTACTTTCATATGTAGTTAAATATATGCTTGAACAAGTTTGATAAGCATACAGAAATCATTGATGCATGCATATGTATTTTGATTTATTCCCGAACCAGTTTGATTAGATTCAAGCCAATTAATCCAAAAATGTTTATAAATATAAACACAAATATTTCTTGGGAGTCTCTAGATCCTTATATATTATGCCTAGAGATCGAGAGATCTAGAGACTCTCTAGAAACTTTTTTGCTTCACAGATGGTAGCCGAAGACAAGTGGAACCAGTAAAAAAAAAAATAAAAACCAAAACCCGCCGGTCATATGATGATTTTGCAGAAATTCATTTTGGAAGAATCCTAATTAAAAAGAAAAAGGATAACAATAAACATTCCTGTCAGTTTATAATGCTTTGAAGGGAGAAAAAATTGTTCAGTTCAAATAGATTAATAATACTCACTGTATGGCAATACTGTGTTGATTGTACACCATTTTATTGCTGTGAGGATCTCTATATGCGACGAAGAAGTTAAGCAGCATATCCACGAGGAAGATGACTATGCTCAACCCATCAATTAATGTCATTTTATCCGTCAGCTCTCTGAAGAAGCCGAACTCCAATGGCGTAACAAAGGCCGAGTATATACGCCACACCAATACAAAGTTCACCCACATACAATACCATCTGTAAGGAAATAATGAACAATTTTTACATGTCGATGTGTTGATGACATGGTGAGACCAGAGGTGACATGTAATAAATACTAAGTAGAAGTAGTTGGGATAAGGAAAATGATTAAGATGTTTTTGATGGAACTGACGAGGAATTTAATTACCTATCATTGGGATGGATAATAACTATCCCGCATCTTTTATTTATCACTTCAAGTGTTTCAGTGTTGCTTCCATTTTGAAGCTCATAATCTTTTGAGAAGAAAGCCAACCCACTATTCATAGAGTCTTGAAGGTTGTCTCTCACCTCATGTTTTTTGGACCTCTCATTTCTCTCTCTCTTCATCTCTCTCTCTCTCTCTCTCTCTCTCTCTCTCTCTCTCTCTCTCACTCACTATAGTTCATACTTCATAATGCTCAACTTATAGTGCATAATGTCGAATAAGAAAGATGGAGTTGAAGGCTAATTGAAGCAGGCCAGAGAAGAAAGCTGATGTGGAGTTTTGTCAAATTTCAAAATGTGAAGCCGGTTTGATTTTGACATTAACATATTTATTTATTTAATTGCTTTCAAGATGAATATTTTTTTGAGTGAACATGGCATCTTCCTCTTCAATTGGAGCCAATAATAGGCTGATAGTTGGGTTCAAATCCTCTCCAAATCTAAGCTCAAATTTTTGTTTGAGCTCCATTGATAAGCTGATTTGCCTGAGTTTGAATTTGATCCCATGAAAAATAAGAGATGGGAAATTTAGCAAAGGGAAGCCGATAAGAAAAGTAGAAAATTATGGTTTCGTTTGGGGCAGCTTTCTTACTGTTATCTTAAGTACAAAATTTTTTGAACAAAAAATTTTTGTACTGAAAAACTACTTTAACAAAACAGTAAGTAAGCTATCCCATATGAAGCCTATACATAGAAGAAAATAGGGCAAATTTTGAGAAGGAGCATAGTTTAAAATTGTATTAGGAATAGGAGCATGATATTAAGTTAATTTGAAAAGGAGCAGAAACGCACTCATCCTTTGCGTTTTGCGTTTTCTGAAGAAAACGCAAAGCAGGACTGCGTTTTCTGAAGAAAACGCAAAGCTACTTTGCATTTTCTTTGAAAATGCGATAGTAGGTGGCGTTTTCTTCATCCAAATCAAATCTAGGGGCATTTTAACATTATTTGAACTTAATTTCATGCTCCTAAACCTAATACAATTAAATGCGATCCTGCTTTGCGTTTTCTTCAGAAAATGCAAAGTAGGATTGCGTTTCTGCTCCTTTTTAAATTAAATTAATTTCATGCTCCTAAACCTAATACAATTATTAACTTTGCTTCTTTTAAAAATTTTGCCAAGAAAATATCTTTATTATTGTAGGTACAACCGTACAATAATAAGAACAAATAACAATTGGGTTGGAGATGCCAGTTTTAAACTTCTCCATATAAATTTCGTTGTCAAACACAAAAAAGCAAATAAAAGACACCTAAAAAAAAAGCTAAAATAAGAGCAAAATGCGGAGTTCCAAATGCTTGAGGCTTTCAAGTTACATATTTTTACAAATTTATAAATTAAAGAGAGCTGTTTTATTTTACAATTGCAAGTAATTAAAAAACATATTTACATTCAACCATTTTCTACATTTTTCATTGGAAATTTCAAAAAAATAAAAAAAAATCTTGTAAGGTACTATGGAAGGCAAAAAGCCAAGTCAATATATGTAATTTAAATATATATTCAATGGCTGCATATCTCAAGAATTTTGAGATAAATTGGCTTTCTTTTTTTTTTTTTAAATTACCACAAAATTTTAGCTAAATTTATGTATTTTCCTTTTTTGTTTGTAAGGATATTACATTCAAGAAAAATAAATTTATCTTCAATACAAGTTTGCCAATATGGAAAGGTCAAAGTTGATATTTTCTCGAAAAATTAAAATATTATATATTTTTATTAAGATGTTTTGAAAGGATTCGAAAGAATGCGTTGGATGGCAATGCAATATTTCTTTCGAAAATTTCTCCAAAGAGACTTTTTCTTGATAGGGACAGACTGATCGCCAAAGAAATATTTCTTTTTGTGAAGTCTCCAATGCATACAGATGTAAAATCAGACCAATTATCGAGGGGTGAAGAGACAATATATAGAGAGAATGCGTCTTATTACAAAAACTAAGAAAATTTTTTGGGTTATTAATTGGTGAAATGATTAAAATTTTTATTTTATATGAGTTGTAATGAATAAAAATGTCTATAGGTAATTTCAGAATCTTGTTAATATGAATGATTAAGGTTTCGTTTGGGACAATTTTTTTATTGCTTCCCAAAGTAGCTTTTTAGTACAATTTTATTTTATTTTTTACTAGAAAACTACTTTAAGATGTAGCAAAAAAGCTATCCCAAATGAAGCCTAAGAGACATGAGAAAAGAAGAGAGAATCTAGAAAGAGAGGTTATGGGACTTCATTTTATTGCAAAAAAAATTCAGGAAGGTGAAAATTGATTGGCGTTGCATTGGGTCACCATTTGACTCACATTTAAAGGTTAATTGGGGCCAAGGCATAGTGCTATAGGGAAGACTTTATATATTTTAGATGGTTTGGTAGAATAACAAACTTTAGCCTAGACAAGACCAGTGAATTTGTTTAGCTTTCTAGGAATGCCTAACTGTGGGCTCCGAAAATTCGCCCCCCGACCTCCCCACTTTTAGGGGAGTTTTTAACATATTAACATTCGAGCTAAATTTTTAGAGGGCATACTGGGCTTGAAATAAGACACTACCTAGCGATTTCACCCTCATTTTGCGAGGACTTTATAATATTAGTTCTAGTCTTCTATAGGCGCAAGCCTCTATAGTTAATTACCCCTCTAGGTAATGACAGAGAACTTTCGATTAAGGCTAGTCATCAAATGAATACATCGTACTCGTAAATACGTGATATCCTGCATATAGTAGCAGCATGGGCTTGGGTATATGAAAATTTGATAATTAAAACTAGAAGTTTTGTCAACTTGCAGTTAAAGAAGATGGTGGGGGAATGGATGATGGACCTAATTAAGATACCATGGTTCCATCATCCCTAGCCATCATGGTCGCTGTTCAACTTATTCAGAGGATGTAGTCGACCCAACCTAATAGAAAGATCCTTGTTGGCAGCCATGGTTTGCATGGTCATGAGTATTTATCAAAGGGGACAAATTTGAATCCACCTTAGCTAACAGAGGAGTTTTAGCCCTATATATTATATCCTATTGATCATATCTCAAGGATTTAATACCATTGGGCTGCTTATGGGCTTTGGTTATGACCATAATTTAGTAATATCGTTTGGTAGCAAACCACCCGGTCTATAGGGCTCAAGTCATAATTGTTTACCTACGGTGTCATTGCTAGCAAAACCATTGATTAGATGATATGTGCCACGTCCCTACTGGCGGGCGACTATTTGAAAATGAATCCTAGTAATATTCTCCATCATACATTAGCTCTTTTTAAGCTGAAGTGATGTTTAAATTTATATACCTTGATAAACTGTTGCGAAGGATGAATAAATTTTACTTTATGTGTTTGATGGTTAAATTTTGATTTTAAGTATTTGGATTTTAGAATTTGGATTTTGTGGGTTCTTGGTATTTTAAATTTTAAATCTAATTGATATTTTAGTGACATTTGATAATATTTGAAATTAAACCCTCTAGTTGAAATCCATGTTCAACATGACAATTATTCGGGTAGTTATGGGTAGTTTTCATTCTATTGGTTGAACCTTATCGACTCTATCATCTTGTCAATAGAGGATCAGGTTCATCATCAATTGTATACTTTTATTAATAAATTTTCTTGGTTGTAAACTTTAAAGGCCTAATATAAACCATAAAATAAAATATCTTGGTCGGTGTCACAACTGTATATATATTTTTAATGATTCGAGGCATGTCGACTCCTATCTACTCACATAGAAGGATCAAGCTTGACCTTAAACTTATCATTTGACCCATGTATCATCCTCAGACGTCATGTATGTACCTAAAACATGCTCATCGGAGCCTATGCGTGTATTTGGGGCATATTTTATAATTATCTGTTGAACCTTATCGAATATGTTTAATCGCTAACAAGGAATTGGATTCTTTACTGGATTTATTCCTTTGTTAGTAAATTTTTATGGTTATAGGCTTTGAAGGCCTAGTATGAATATACAAAACAAATGCCTCAGTTTACATCACGACCGTATATTTATTTGATAGCTTTAGCTGTGTCAACTTCTACCTATTAATATAAAAGGATCTGGCTCAAACTTAAATTTATTATTTGACCCACGTAGCATCTTTAAATGTCACGTATGTATCTGTAATAGGCTCATCGGGTCCTATGCGGGTATATACTCTTATGTGTATACATGTTAATGTTCTTGCATGTGCACTTTTATGTTTTAATGTGTGTGTGTGTGTGTGTGTGTGTGTGTGTGTGTGTGTGTGTGTGTGTGTCATAGTGCATGTGTGGGGGCATTTTAGAATGTTTAGTGTAGATCAGTGGTGGAGGAAACTGTCATTTGAATATGTGCGGCACTACATTTTAAAGTTTATAAATGCCATCTATCTGATTATTTTAGTGTTACAAATCTGGTGGCATAGCGTAGTAGCTCATATACGCTTTTTTCCTACTTGCATAGATGTTGCAAATTCGGTGGTGTGATGTCCTAATGCACTAGGTCTCATTTAGATATTTATAGACGCCTTCTGTCTGCTTACATGGATGTTGCAAATTCAGTGGTGTGGCATAGTGATGCACTGTGTTTAACTTAGAAATTTGTAAACACCTTTTATCTACTTGCATAAATATTGTTGATTTGATGGCATGGCACTATGATGCACAGCATCTCACTTAGGAATTTATAAATGCCTTCTTTCTTCTTGCATAGATGTTACAGATTCGATGTTGTGGCTTTGTACAACCTTCATTTTCCCATTTCATATAGGTAATTTTTCGTGCACTACTTTTTGTTTTATGCAGGTAGATTATCATGCACTAACGAATCTCCTGTTATTGCTGGTATATAACTACATTCACTATAGTTCTCTTGTACATACTCACATATAGTGGTTGTATGTATAATATGTTTCCTACAATAGCTCGTAAGCATTTGCATTTGGTGTAATCATATTGTATTTTCCTTGTGGATGATGCATTTGTTACAAAATGGGTATTCTGTAACATGTTATAAAAGCATATATCAGCTGCATATCTTCCATCCTTGTATGTAGTGAATCAATATATTTCCAGTTATTGATTGATTATTGACTGCAAATGCATCATAGCATTTATTATTTGATGTTGATTTTCATCGTTGCACATGTGTATATTTGTTACAAATCAGTACTCCCATTTTCTTAGGAGACTATAAATTTGCTAGGATTCTACTATTGGCTGTTAGTTGAGCTGCATTCTCCACTAATTTATCCCTGAATGTTTTTTGGTGAGTTACACCATTTACAATCTATCTATCATCATCGTTCAAAAGAAGATCAATGTATTCATTAGCAAGCTGCATCATATACATTTGTATGAGGTACTATCATTTTCAGGCTTATTACTACGCCTATTTACAATCAGGCAACATTGATCGTATGCAAACTATATTTTTTTTTGAATTCCTTGAATACGCATTGACTAACAAGTCATTGTATTTGTTGTTGTTATTCATCATATTTGTAATAAGCCCCGCATCGTTACTAATTATGAGCATAATCATTGTAGGCATTATAACTCTTCTATCATTATCCATGGGCTAGTTGTATTGAATAGAAATCTTTTAAAACCAGTTGTATATATGCATATTTATCACATTTTTCATGCAATTTGCTTGTGATATTTATGATGAATCTTCTATAGTGACCCGTACGAGCTTATGTTGGTTGCATATCATCTTTTCTTGCGTGTAGTGAATTGGTGTATTATCTTGTAATTTGATGTTGGTTGTTAGGGCATTAATACATTCATTGCCTATTGCCTACTAAGGACTTTTTATGATTTGTTATATGCATAATGGGCACTCCATTCTCTACCCAAGTGAATTGTCAGTGGATGTAGGTATTCAATGTATGTCGAGATGATGAATATGCTTACAAGGAATTCTATTATTTGTAGGCAATATGTCATATGTATCATAATTCTTATATCTGTGTATATAGGAAATTCATGCATTCATTGCAAATTGATTGCGAGTGGGCTATCTTCTTTATCGCAACATCTCATCAGTATCTTTAGGGAACGTTTACATTTATTCATATATAGCCCACATGAGTGCATCTATGTTTGCAGATGATCCGTTATTCTTGCGGCGTGTCTATTGCCATTGATCATCACCCGTAGGTGTATTATTATTCATACAACACATCTCCTATTGCTATCAGCAGACATTAATATTTTTTGTATGCTACATTATGTATGTTTGCAAGGGATTTTACTATTTATATGACTCGATGTTCTTGTTTGTTTATTGATATTGATAGTAGGGTTGAGTTACAACAAATATTAATTTCTCCGTTCATGCTAGCTAACAAGCTATTGTATTTGCTTAAATATCCTTCAATTCTTGTGGCAACTTCCGCTTGTGTTTTCAAGTCACTTGATGCCAGTTGTAAGAAGATTGTTACTTTCATAGTTTATCTACTGTTTTCACTCCTCAACACACTAGTATGTCAGGTAATGGTTGTTGATTGTAAGAGGGTTATTTTCACCATAATCTCCTACCCTTAGTTTATGGTTTGGTTGCATTCTTCGTTCAAGATTATGGGTATTTACAATTGCCTATGAGCGAGCTGTCATGCTCCTTTGCAATTATGGGACACAAATTGTATGTAAATTGCATTTACTTTAAACTTCTGGGATACATCTTTGGCTAATAAGTCATCATTTACCAACCTTTTTTTCCTACAGATAGTTGATGTATTTTTTTAGCATTAGTTGTAGGAGATTAATGTGTTATTACATGCCTCCCATGCTCTAGCATTAGACAACATTGATTTCCTTTTTCGTTTCTGAAGAATTGACATGTTTGCTTGAAGCTGAGTTATTGTTGAGTTATTACATTCATTGGTGTGTCATCTATAGTCATATGTATGCAACTTATTACATTCACTATGAACCCCCTTGCATTATGAATAAATCATTTTATTTCAAGTTCCATGATTCATGTTTGTAGACAATTCAGATTAATTAGATGCTTTTTTTCATGTGTGCAAGTAGCAAAAACTTCTTTCACAAGTTAACCAACATTGGTAGTATGCATTACATTTTTTATACAACTTGCATTTGTTTGTACATATTTTGCACTCATTATGAATTTCATTTTTTTATTTGTATGTATTTTTTTTTTCATGTATTTTTATCACATTACATTCTAATATATAGCCTTAAATTTTTATTCCATGTGGTCCGAAGTTTATTTCAAGCCCTTGTCATTTGATTCAAATCATATTCATGTCCCCTGTTATTTTGGTTGAGTTAAATCCCTTGCAATTAGTTCATTCATGTTCAAATCAAGTCGCTTATTTACTATAAATTTTTGCAGTCTCTCGATGTCTCCCCTATTTAGGAGAAATTTTTTGAGACATAGCCTTCCACACCACACTACGTGAGCGCTTTAGGTAGGGTACTTAGAAATATCATTGCCATGTTACAAAAGCGTGTATAGGGCCTACCCGTCTTGTCGTACGTATTGCACCGGGTTTCCTCCTACCGTGCTATGAGAGCACATCTAGGGGATTCTCTCGCTCGATGGTGGAGGGTTGGGTTTTGAGTTTATATATTATACCTTTGCAAGGGGGTTGATGATAATAGTTTGACAATGATGAATGCACAAATTTCATTTTAATTTTTCTTTTTCTATTTTCCTCTCTTTTTTTTAATCTGTTTATTTTTTTCTTCTTCTTTTTTTTTTGTATTTTTTTTTCTTTTTTATTTTTCTTCTATATTTTTTAATTTTATTTTTTTACATATATATACATTTTTATAAATCTTTGTCAATAATAATAATAATAATAATAATAATAATAATAATAATAATATTATTATTATTATTATTATATTATATTTTATTACATAAAATATAACTAAAAAGATTACTTTCTCTTATGTATATTAGATTAGAGGTTTGAATGACTATAAGGAGATTTGTTGTTGGGCTTTGTTAGTGAGGTTAATGTGGATTAAATGGTCTTTAGAATGGCTATTTTGTTGTTCAGCCTGACTAAAGAAGATGGGATATTATAAATGGGTTTAGGGTTTAGGTTATATGTATTACAAGTTAAGAAAGGTAGTGATTAAGTGGAGGAGTGGACAGTGGTATTTCAGTTAAGGCTAGGTAAGATGGCTATAGAGTTCAGCACAGTGGCGACATTCATCGTGCTTGTGTAAAGGGACAAGATTGGTTTGGAGTCGAGTGAAGAAGAAGAAGAAGTAGGTCAATTTGTTGTGGTTCTATGAAAATGAGGTACATACGGGGTCTTCGATCGATACATGGATTTGGCATGGAGAATATTGGCTGGAGGGAAATGACCAGGAGATCATCAATTTGGAATAGAGGTGTGGAAGGAAGTAGGGAAATCAAAAAAGGGTTCGTCTGGCTTATAAAAGAGAGGTCGGATGGAGCCTAAGGTGGAGATCATGTACGAATAGGGCTTCATTTGTAGATCTCCAAAAGCTCAATTAGATGTCACTCTAATTTTCATTTTATGGATCTCTAAAATGCATATGGATTCACACTGTGATCTTAATTTTGTCATTCTTTAGAAGCCTATCATGGTGTCATCATAGACTTTTAGATGTTCTTATAGTCAATAATATGATTTACATGTTGGCTTTAGTTAAGTAGGGACTCATACGAGAGCGATAGAGTACTTCATACTAAAGCCTTAGAGCATCATTTTAATTAAACACTTGTAGATAATATCATCACCTCCTACTCTTCTTATGCCAATGTTGTCACCTTGATTCCAAGCATTTTTGTATATGCTCAATATTTATCATTACTGCAATCATATATGAATATAACATTTAAACTATATAATTATAATTCATTCATGATTTGCATGAGATTTGGAGATTCATCAATTTGTAGACTCTACTGCTTTGGTTTTATAAGTTGTTCTTGGCCTAAGTAACCCCTCTTTCCTTTATTTTTAGTTTTGATTTTATAATTATATTGACAATGCTTTGTGTCTTGCTGTAGGTTTCAGATGAGCAGGTTATCAGTTAGCTAGGCTACTATAGAAGATCTAGCTCAGGTACATTCTCTTTATTAGTTCTCCCCCTTACTTGTACTGCTCATATTATATATATATATATATTTAAGATATATATATATATATATATATATATATTGTTCCTCACTAATTTGTGAAGGTCACTAGGGACAAGAACCAACCAATTAGTTGCCATAGGAGGCTTCAGCTCATATGCATTTTTATTTTGTTAGATTGCATAGCTTTCTTTTATTTCTGTAGCTATTTATTGATACCCTTATTTCCCTACATAGGTTCCAAGAGGAGCAGGACACCTAGTTAGTAAGCTACTGTAGGAAACCTCTATTTAGGTACACTTTTCTTTTTGTAGCTTTATATATATTTGCATATTATTTTTCTTTCTTTATGCTAAAGTTTTTGTTGCTTGGTGCAGGCCCCAGAAGTGCAAAGTGCCTGGGCTTTTGAAGGAGTTGAGCAGAGCTTTCAACTTTCTCTTCAGATTTTAGTGCTCTGTGAAGGACATTGTACTTTTTTTTAAAAGTTTTGGGTTTAATGCTCTATGAAGGAGTAGAGCGAAGCATACCAATATTACCTGATTTATCCTTATTGACTTTTCAAGACATTTGTATACCTTTTACCCTATGCTTCTAGCTTTAGCGAGCTTAATGAAAGAGTATATGCCGGTGACATACCCTTCAGGTTTACAAGAGGCTGGTGGAAAGAGGTCATCAGTCAAGCTCTTTGTACATTACAAACTTGCTAATAATAAAAACCTCTTTCTTCAGCTTTAAGCATTATTTGATCTTTTAAATAATTTCTTTGATCCTTCACTTTGTGATTTGGTAGGTTTGTTGAAGAAAAATTCCTTCTATCCATGCTTTATGCTTCATGGATTTGTTGAAGGATTTATGAGTTTTGGGTTTAGCGGGTAATACCAAATATAGGAAATTCCTTGCCCCTTGACCAATCGAGAAGACTTCAATCTGGATTACTTCAACTTAAAATTGGTGAGATAGGATTTAACAACTCTTATCATCATACTACTGAAATGGGCGTTCCTTTACTATGACCTTTCTTATGACTTATTGAGTAGATGAAGCTGTCAGTCACTCCATTATATTTTTACTTATTGAGTTCGACCTCACACACTTGTTTAGTTTTTAGACTTGAGCTCTGGTGAAATGCATTTCCCAAGCTAGATTTTTTGAATTATGTGAACTTATAGTCATTCTTCATGGTTTGAGATCTCATAGCTTTCACTTCAGTAGTTATTGATCAAAACTCATCATTCCCACTATAACATTTGACTCTCTAGTCACTTAGGAGAACTTCATGGACTATGGCTACTTGAAGTTATCGATCAAGATAACCCTTTGTGCTTCTTATAATCCCTACTAACAAGTTGATGAAATGGGGGTTCCTTTACTATGACCTTTCTTATAGCTTATTGAATAAACTGAGCTACTAGGAACTCAGCCACATTTTGGCTTATTGAGTCCGACCTCTTACACTAATTTGAACCTTAAGCTACAATCTGTTGAAATACTAATGCTACTCTGGCTTGACTTACTGAAGTATATAGTCATAAAAGTCTCATTTCCTGACTTTTAAAGTTTCAACATATTATGGAAGGTAATATCTCGAACTTCTAGAGAATCACATGTGTATATTTTGAGAAGGGCAGTTGTCATGTTACGACCACTTTTATATATCAAGTTAAATAAGCCTTTGTGCTTCTAATAGTCCCTACTAATGGGTTAACAAAAAGAGGTTTCTTCTACTTTAACCTTTCTTATAGCCTATTGAGTAGAAGGAGATACCAATGACTAGGCCACATATGGGTTTATTGAGTCTGATCTCTTATGCTCATTCAAACCTTAAGCTTTAGGTTATCTAAAGATTTTAAGCTACTTCGACTTGACTTATTGGAGTGTGAAGTCATGAAATTCTCTTTCTTGACCTTTGAAGTCTTGATATGTTAGAGAACGCAGTGTCCTAAACTACCACAAGATCATATGCATATATGTTGATAGAGAAAATTATTGTATCCTTCAACATGAAGGAATATTTATAGTCAAGGATTTTAAATCTTTATTTGGGGATCTTGTTATGCAGCGTGATGTCGACCCAAATAAATATTTAAAATGCCCCATATTGTAGGGAGATTTCATAAGATAAATTAAGCATTTTGAAATTTTAAATATTTATTTGGAGATCTTATCGCATGATATGATGTCGACCTAAATAAATATTTAAAATGACCCCTATTTTATGGGGGATTTTAACTAGGTTTTGTATTTTGGGGTTTTAAATATTTATTTGGAGATCTCAGCATACTGTGCAATATCAACTCAAATAAATATTTAAAATTCCCTCAGTCTTATGGAGATTTTTAAAATTCATTTTTATAATATAAGATAATATCAAAATATAAAATGTGTATATATCAATGAATACATGTGAAGTACATAACACTTTAAATACATATTTATCCTTATGCATGTTATTTCTTCAGGAATTAACTATTGATTGGCAACATGGGCTTCTGACCGTGCAGATCGATAGTTGATAAGCTCCTCCCTGGTACACCTTTTTTATGATAAAAGGATCATCTCAGTTAGAAAAAATTTGCCACCAATTTTTTAGTATAAGATGATTGGCCTTCTCAGTACTATGACCAATTTTTCTTCTTGAAATGCTTGATAACACACCATTTGATCAAATGAATTTTCCATTATTGTCTGATATATCTCCAAATTCTATTGAGCTTGTAGTCAGATTTCATCGGTGTGTCAAGCACTTCCATTCTCAATCAGGTATTTTTTTCCTTAGTGAGATTGTGCTTGATAGCTATCTAAAGTGATAGTAGCTCAATTTCTAGCAGTAGCACTATCTCAACCCCAAACACTAGTGAGTGGCATTAATTGGTGTCTTGTAAGTAATATGATAAACCAGAGTGCTTCCACCATTTTAGTGTGCCACTTTTTTTTTTTTCTTGGTGAGGAACTTCACCAACATCTTCACCAATGTCTTTTTGAATGCCTCCACCAAGCTATTTTCTTTTGGGTTATATATCGATGGATACCACCAATTAATCTTGTGTTAATCAATAAACTTAAATATTTTGGTTCTTTTGAATGATATGCCATTGTCTAAGATTATATGATGTGACACACCAAATCTATAAATGATATTATGGGTAAAGAGTTAATCACATACTTAAATGTGACTTCTTTGAACGAAACCACTTCTGCCCACATAGAAAAGTAATCGATCGCTGCAAGAATGAAGTGTTGTCCAACTAATAACAGTAGATCTATCAACCCAACTATATTTGTGCCCAACATTAAAATGATCTCGATGCTTCTATTGGGTGTAGTGGATTTGGCGATTAATGTATAACATCATCATGAATCTGACACTCAGGGCACCTTTTAACATATTAAATACATTCTCTCACCATTATTAGCCAATAATAACCCATCCTCTTATTTTTAGCAGCCATCTTGGGACATGACTAGTGTGTGCCATAAAGTCATTCATGGACTTTTGTTACCACTCTATCAGCTTCCTTGGTCCCTAGGCATCTTAGCCACGTTTAATCAAAATCTCATCAATATAGCATGTCGTTAACAAAAATATATCATAATGCTCTCTTTCAAATTTACGTAGATAACGATTTATTTGCTGTAGTTTATTTTCTTTGAAGTAGTCAATAAATGGTTGTCTCCATTCATCATCTTCTTTAATGTCTAAGTAGTGTAACCATGACTCTGAGTATCTACTAGATTTATATCTTTTAGCTACATGATATTCTTTTGGTTAATTTTTGAGAGCTACTTGTTGGGGGGTTGAGGATCAACTAGAGTTATATCTTACTAGATTGAATATGGTATTCCCTATCCATATAGAAATTATAATAATGCAGGTAATAAGACCCAATGAGTGTAAGCTCCAATTAGTATAGGCTTCTCGTCATCCATTTTTGCCATTTTGCTGGCTAATATGGCTAGGTAATATGTTTTTCTAGTCTGAACTTAAGGAATTCAAGCTATATGAAATAATGACACTTATTTTAAAAGCTCGAGAGCTTGTCAATGGTAATAAGCAAAGTCAAGCTTACAAATCTGCCCCTTTTCTGCTTTTTTTGGGCATATATATGGTATTAAATTACAATAGTATCACTGCCACATGGCTAGACTACTTGTCAATGCTAAAATTATCATCAAGAACTTCAACAGATCTATCCTTGATATGAACATTATCTTATGAGATATCATATAGTGGCAATGTTTTTATACTGTGAAAATCAATGCCAAAGAATGTATCTCTATTGGGGAATAATGAATCTCCACTTCGACCAACCTTCGAGTGATATATTAGAGAATATTTTTGTTACCTTCTTCATTATGTTGGGCAAATACTGCTCAGAGGGACTATTCTGGTCATAATTGTTTACCTGCAATGCCATTTGGTGGCAAAAGCATCAATTAGAGGATAAGTGCCATGTCCCTCTTGTCAAGAGACTATTTGAGAACGAATTCTAATAATATTCTCAACCAGACAATATTTTTTGTGAGCTAAAGTGATGTTTAAAATTATCTACCTTAATAAATTGTTGCAAAGGGAGGATATATTTTACTTTAAGTGTTTGATGGTTGAGTTTTGATTTTAAATATTTTGATTTTAGGATTTTGTGGATAATTATTAGTATTTTGGAATTTGAATCTTATCGGTTTATGTCCACATTCAACACATCCATCATTGTGGTACTTATGGGTCGTTTTTTACTTTGTTGGTTAAACCTTATCGACTTTGTCATCTTGTTGACTAGCGATTAGTTTCATTGTCAGTTGTATCCTTTAATTAATTAATTTTTTGGTTGTAGACCTTAAATGCCTAATATAAAATATAAAATAAAATATATTTATTGGTGTAGCGATTCTATATATATTTTTAACAGTTAGATTCATGTCTACTCCTATCTACTAGCATTAGAGGATAGATCTTGAACTTAAACTTAACATTTAACCCTCATAGCATCCTCAAACATCATGTGTGTACTTGTAATATACACGTCAAGGCTCATATGGGTATTTGGGGGATAATTTATAATTATTTATTGAATCTTGTCGACTCTATCTAATAACTGACAGGGGATCAGGTTTTTTGCTTTCTTGATGCTTTTGTTTGTGAATTTTTATGGTTATGAGCCATGATGGCATAACATGAATGTATAAAACAAATATCTTAGTTGACACCCCGATCTTATATTTTTTTGATAGCTCGAGCCGGTCAACTCCTATTTACTCATATAAAAGGATCATACTCAGACATAAATTTATCATTTGACCTGTGCAACATCCCTAGACACTTGTGTATCCATAACATGCTCATCAGGGCCTATAAAAGTGTATACTCTTGTGTGTATACATGTTAATGTACTTTTATGTACACTTATATGTTTACGTGTATACCTATCACAGTACATATATGGGGGCATTTTAGAATATTTAGTGTTGATCAATGGTTCATGCAACTATCCTTTGAATGTATGTGATGCTCCATTTGAGAGTTTTTAGATGCCTTATGTCTGCTCGTATGAGTTCTATGAATCTAGTGGCATCAGGTAGTAACTTATAGATAGCTTCTATCTACTTGCATAGATGTTGCAAATTCAGTGGCAGGTCACCGTGATGCACTGGGTTTCATTTATTATAAATTCCTTATGTTTGCTTGCATTGATGTTGTGTTCAGTGGCATGGCATCGTGATGCACTAGGCCTCACTTTGAAATTTGTAAATACCATTTATCCACTTGCAAATATGTTGTGGATTCTGTGGCGTGGCGTCATGATGCACTTGGTCTCACTTAGGAATTTATAAATGCCTTCTGCCTACTTCCATAGATGTTGTGGATTCAATCATGTGGCTTTATACAACGATCATTTTCCCATTTCATACAAGTAGACTGTCGCACACTACTTATTATTTTATGCTAGCAGATTGTTATACACTAATGAATCTCTTGTTATTGTTAGTAAATAACTACATTCACTATAGTTTTCTTTTACGTTCTCACATACTACATGTTGTATGCACAACGAGATTCTTATATCAGCATGTAAGCATTTTCATTTGGTGCAATCATATTGCATTTTGATTGTAAATTATGCATTGGATACTTAACGAGTCTTCTATAATAGGTTATATAAGCCTATATCAACTACATATCTGTCATCCATGCCTATAGTGAATCAACATATGTCCAAGCCATTGATTGATTATTGACTTCCAATGTGTCGTAGAATCTATTATCTACATTTGATTTTTGTTGTTGCATACCCTTCAATTCTTATGGTAACTACCACTTTTTTCTTCAAGACACTTAATGCTGGTTGTAAGAAGATTGTTGCTTTTGCAGTTTATCTATTGTCGTCACTCATTTGCATACATGTATGCCAGCTAACGATTGTTGATTATATGAGGGTTATTTTCACCACAACCTCCCTTTCTTAGTTTTTGGTTAGGTTGCATTATTCATTCATGATTGTGGGTTGGTACAATTGCCTACGAGTGGGCTTGCAAGCTCCTTTGCAATCATGGGACACTAATTGGCTATAAATTGCATTTACTTTAAACTCCTGGGATACATATTTGGCTAACAAGTCATCACTTGCCAACCTTTTTGGCCTCATGATACTTGATGTATTTGTTTAGAATTAATTGTATGAGATCAATGTGTTATTTCCTGCTTCCAATACTTTGGCGTTAGATGTCATTGACTGCCTTTTTTCTCACGAAGAATTAACATGTTTACTTGAAGCTAAATTGTTGTTGAGTCACTATGTTCATTTGAATGTCATCTATATTCACTTGTATGAAACTTGCTACATTCACAATGAACCCCCTTGCAATATGAATATATCATTTTATTGAATGTTCCTTGATTTATACTTGTAGAGAATTCACATTCAGTAGATGCTTCTATTCATGTGAACAAGTAACATGAACTTCTTTCACCAGTTAACCAACATTGGTAGTATGCATGACATTTTCTCCACAACTTGCATTTGTTTGTAGATATGTTACACTCATTATGAATTTCATTTTTTTTATTTATATCTATTTTATTTCATGCATTTAATCAAATTAAAGTCCAATTCATAGCTTTAAAATTTGTTCACCAGGGTATGGTGTTTTATTCAAGTTCTTATCATTTTATTCAAATCAAGTTCATGTCCCCTGTTATTTTTGTTGAGTCAAATCCCCTGGACTTAGTTCATTCATGTTCAAATCAAATCCATAGTTTTCTCTAAATATTGGGAACCTCCTTGCATCTCCCCTATTTAGGAAAAAATTTGGGAGACATAGCCTTCCCATCCATATGAGCGCTTTAAGTAGGTGTTGGATGACACCGTGACCACATTGTTTTAATACCACCATGCTATATGAGCATTAAAGGGTCTTTAAAATACCTATTTGAAAGAGCGCATAATTTTCTTTCCCCCGCTAAGCTACGTGAGTGCTTAAGGATGCTTAGAAATGTCCCGGCCACACTACAAGAGCATGTATATGGCCTACCTGCCTTGCCATAAGTGTCACACCGGGCTTCCTACTACCATATTATGAGAGTGTGTATAGAGGATTTGCGGCTCGATGTGAATGCCTAGAGTGTGATTTTTGAAAGTATGTGATGTGCCAAGAGGGGGGGGGGGTGAATTGGAAATTTGTTGCAATAAAAAGACAATCCTAAATAGTAGTTCTAATTTTTTGTGTTTTTAAATTTTAATAGAGAATATTATATTGATGCGGAAATGAATGCTTAAAAATGATTGCAACACTAGGTGGTAAAATTTTAACTTGCTCAATAAAGAATTATACTATAATTTTCACCAAGCAATTTTAATGAAAGTAAAATGCAAAACATAAATAAAGTGCGGTAAGGGAAAAATCACACTAGAGAATTTATAGTAGTTCGGTCACTTGACCTACATCCACTCTCTAGAGTCCTCCACTCCAAAAATTTCACTACTAAACAGTAATTCTTCTTTTGCCCCGACAGAAAGGTGGAGATGCATTTACAAACCCCACTTTCACCAACCCGGCGTGGCAGAGTGCCAAGCGTTATGTCACCTTCCTAGTGACAGTAGCTAACCTTTTCATCTTTCTCTCTCTTGGAGAAAACAGAGTACCTTAGAGGACATGGACATAGAAAAATCTCCCCCTTAGAGAGCCTCCCACAAGATCTTCTCGGGCCATAGGAGGAGCAACATGCAGCAATTTAGGAGCAACCGTATGATCTCCCTTACACTCCTTCTCCCCCACAAATCCCACCTTCTCCTTCCTCTTATAAACCCCAAATTCTTCTCAAGATCTCTCTCTCAAGAAATCACCTTCTAGTCACGTTCCTCTCTCTAAATCACGCTCCAAGAAACCCTAAAATTTCAATTTAGTCATTATGATTGTACAGTACGATCCAATATCGTACAGTACGATCAGTTCAAAATAGCCTTCATCCTGGCACGAAGGATTACGAATAGGAAATATTTCTGAACAATATTGTACAATACGATATAACATCATCTAGTACGATATATAAAATCCTTCTATTCATACAGGATGATTGCTGGGATGAAGAAAACTTTTCACTGTATGTTATATGGTACAAACCACTTCATATAATATGATTAGTTTAAAATAAAGCGATCAGTTGATATGATGTCCTGGACGATCAAAAATAGACTAGATATATCGTACAATATGAACCATGTCGTATAGTATTATAACCAATTAGAAATTAATCCTTGATTTAGTGATTAATCATGGGGGTTTATTTAAGTATTCAAAATATCGTACAGTACAATCAGTTCAAAATTTATGAATTAATAACTTACTTAAATTAATCTGGTGGCTAGGATTTTTAATTAGAAATACTTCATACAATATTATATGCATCATACAGTACGACTTGTTTATAGATAGTCGTTGCGCCATATCAGATCATACAGTATGACTGAAACACATAAAGAATGATCGACAGAGAAAAAAATTTCTTCATTTTAAAAATCTCTCCGCCTATGTGTGTGTATGGTTGCTCAATTTTGCATACAATTTGTGGCCAGACTCAAGAAAAGAAAATAATAATAAAATAAAAATTACAAGGTTATAAACTCCAAATCCTACTCTACCCAGTCTTGAGTCTTCTTATTGTCCTGAGTAATTTGTGATCTCCCTGAAATGTTAGTACTCATAGACAAGAGCAGCAGAAATTAAAAATATTCAATGAATAATAATTCAATCGATAGTATTTGTCATCATCAAAATCTCAGGTCATGGATTGCAATAATCTCCCCCTTTTTAATGATGTCAAATAATATTGTTGATAAGAAAATTAGTAATGATTTTTTTAATTAAGTAAAACATCATGAATAGAACTAGGAAAAAGCATTTCATTTAAATTAAAAATAACATGATAAATATGACATACTAACTAAAACACACAACAGGCTTCTCCCCCTTTTGATATCACCAAAAAGAGGAGTAACAAACAACACTAAGAAAAATAGTATAAAACATAGACAAGTGAAAAAGTAAGATCCTAATCTGCTGGAGGTGGAGGTGGAGGTGGAGGTTACTGAAAGTAGTGGTAGATGGATGCGAATTATTGATCAATTGAAGTAAAGCATTCTCCAAACCATCATATGTCCTCCTCATGTTGTTGGTGCTATTCTTGAATGTGAACATCAAGGCGGCTTTGGAGTTGGTCGAATCATTTGACTAGGTCATCTTGAGGATAGGCGGGTATAGGTCCTTAAAGTGGAGCATGCCATCTTAGTTAAACAGGAGCTCCCGCTGGAGCAGTCTCTCATTCTTCTTCATCAAAATCTGGTTCATCTAGCTCTCGACCCGATGAAACAAAATAAGGAAGGAGGCATCCATATAGAAAATGGGTAGATTTTCGGGTTCACCAGGATAGGTAATTGATATTAGTTTTAAAGAATATAACCTATGAGGTGGCCAATGGAAATATTTTATTTTCTACGGGTGGTAGGGAGGTGAACTAAGGTCATGTTTAGGATATAATCAATAATTAAACCAGCCTTATTTAATTTGGTGTTTGACATAATAAGCTGGGTGACAATAGATAAGATTGGGGTCATGCGGATTCTATTGACAGCTTCGGGTATGATTGAAGTTCGAAGAACATGTTGAATAATTCTAACATTTTGGGTTAGTGACTGAACGAGTGGTTGGTGTTGGTAAAAAGCTATATTCCTAAGGACTAGATTTATGACAATCCAGTCAAATTCATTTATAAGAAATGAATGAGCTCTAGGACCTTCAGTAAATAGCCCAATGTATTGGGCGAGGTATGCCTTAATGATTTCGACACTTTGTCGGCAAACAAAAGAGGTGAAGGTTAGGTTTTCAACATTCATAGTTAGGTTGGTCAAGAATTCAAATAGAAGTTTAGAATTGTATTGGAAGCCTAGGATAAGGAGGAATTACAAAGTGATGGATGCGAATAAGCTCATTACCTTAAAATTTAAGGCAGCTTGATTCGATATTCGAGACGGGGTAATTTTGCATGCCTTATATTTATGGTAGGCTTCTTCATCTTTGGCAGTCATGAAATGGTTGTTAGGATGGTGAGAGGAAGATAAGCTTCCAAGGATGAGACGATCGTGCATGCTGGAGCTTGCCATTTAGTGAAAATAGGTGAGAGTGAGTTAGGTGGCTAAGAAGTGAGTGAAATGATCCTAGGACTAAGCCATTTTATAGAGTTTTAGTATTATCATACAGTACGATCTAGGATCATACTATACGATGTGCAATACTATCATCTGGATGAACAATTGGGAAAAGGTGGTTAAATTGTACCATACGATATGTATCGTACAACATCATTTGAAGGAATTATGATCGTCCTGAGGGGGGGTCATTGGTATGACCTTTGACAAAAAGGGTCGTACAGTACGAACAGGTGTTCGTACAGTATGAACTGCAATTATATCATATCGACCCACTTAAAGTCATCCTCATTTATTTTGCTGATATGGATCATATAGTATGAAGAAGTGAAATTGTATAATACAAAGTGTAATTATATCGTACCAAATGGTTTGAATGCACAGCCACGTGTATCATATAGTATGATATGCAAAGATAAAATTGAAGCTAGACTGTTTGTTTGACAGAGGGTTGTGAGTTGATATATAGTACAGTACGAATGTGGATCGTATAGATTGATAAAAAAAATTATCAATTTTTTGAGTTTTGTGTGGTGAGTTTGTGATGATCAGGAAACACCTTAGAATAATTATTTTTATTGGTTTTTTTTTTTTTTTGATTATGCATGGATGTCTATGTCACCAAGTCTTATCCTCAAAGTGCTAAAGGTGTCGTAAGCTAGTAGTTTTGTGAAAATGTCTGCCAATTGATCTCCTGTAGCTATGTGATGTAATTCTCTGTCTCTTTTATCTACATAATCTCTTATGAAGTGATGTCTAATATCTTTGTATTTTATTCTAGAGTGTTGAATTAGATTTTTAGAAATACAGATTGCACTTGTGTTGTCGCACATGATTGGGATGGTTTCTATGGGTAATCCAAGATCAAGAAGTTGTTATTTCAACCATAATACTTATGCAACAAAACTTTCTACTGCAATATATTTTGCCTTGGCCGTGGAGAGGGCTACCAAACTTTGCTTCCTACTGGACCAAGAAACTAAGGATTGTCCTATGAATTGGTAGGTGCAAGAGGTGCTTTTTCTATCTACCCTACATCCTGCAAAATCAAAATCTGAGTACCCTAAGATTTTAAAAGAAGTGCTATGCCTAGGATACCAAATTCCTATGTTTGAGGTGCCTAGTAGATATCTAAGGATTCTCTTGACCACAGTTAAGTGAAACTCTATAGGATCAGCTTAAAAATGGGCACAGAGGCATACTTTAAACATTATATCTGGTATACTGGCAGTTAAGTAGAGGACATATTCGATTATTCCTCTATATTTTTTTGGTCTACTGATTTTCCATTTGAGTCTTTATCTAGTTTAATCGTAGATCACATTAGGGTGTTCATGGGCTTTGCACTGTCCATCTCATATTTTTTTCAGAATATCCTTAATATATTTTGTTTGGCTAAGAAATGATATACTTTTACATTAAAGCCAAGAAAGTAATTAAGTTCTCCCATTATGCTCATTTCGAACACTTTACTCATTATTTTTGAGAATTCATCACATAAATTTTTATCTGAATATCCAAATAGAATGTCATCCACATAAATCTGAACAATGAGAATTTTATCTTTAACCTTTTATAAAAAGAGTGTGGTATCCACACTACCCTTAACAAATCTTCTATCCAATAAAAATGAGCTAAGTTTTTCATACCAGTCTCTAGGTGTCTGCTTTAACCCATATATTGCCTTTTTTAATTTGAATATATGGTTTGGAATTTGTGAACTTTCAAATCTGGGGGTTGTTGAACATAAATATCCTCTTTGATTACCCCTTTTAGAAAAACACTTTTTACGTTCATTTGATATAATTTAAAACTTTTGAAGCAAGCAAAGGCTAAGAGCACTCTTATTGCTTCTAGTCTAGCTACTGGGGCAAAGGTTTTTTCAAAGTCTATCCCCTAAATTTGGTTATACTCCTTAGCTACTAGTCGGTCCTTATTTCTTACTATGGTTCTTGAGTCAATCACCTTATTTTTAAAGACCCATTTTGTTCCAACTACACTCTGCTCATTAGGTTTCTTGACTAGTTCCCAAACATCATTCCTGGTGAATTGGTTCAATTCTTCTTGCATTGCTAGGATCCAAAATTAATCTCCTAAAGCTTGATCTATATTTGTGGGTTTTATCATAGAGATGAATGTAGAATGACTAACCTCCTTCCTAAGTCTGTGCCTAGTTCTCACACCTTCTGGCAGGTCTGCTAAAGTTAATTTTTTAGGATGACTAGAAGAGTATCTCCATTCTCTAGGCATGTCTTCATGAGGTTCTACCCTTTCTCCTATGGTCATAGTTTCTACTTCCTGAATTGCCTCTACTTCATCTTGTTCAATTTTAGATTCAAAGGTCTTATTTGATTCAACAAACATTATATGGGTGGACTCTTCTACTACTAGGGTTCTCTTATTGAATATTCTATAGGCCTTAGCTGTTAAGATAGTTTCTATTTGCATGTTTTACATTCTTGCAACTTGTATAGTTTTGATGATTCCAAATATTATTGTTCAAATGTGCAGTTATCTCCTAATAATTTTAGAATATTTGTATTTGCTCTTGTGTGTACTAACATTTCAAGTGAATCAAACTCTCAAACACGAAGTCTTCAAATCAAATTCAGCAAGTAATACTTTTGGTTTTTGAAGCTTAAAATTATCATTTGAATTGAGAGGGAGTGATTGTAATTGAGTGAATAAAAACATACACACAAACTTAAGGAGAATATAAAAATTTGTACTGATCGTACGGGACGATCAGTCAGTTATCACTCAATAAGAGCACATTGAACAAACAGAAACTGCTCAAGGAAAATTTTCTAAGTCATGTTCGTACGGGATGAAATTAATTATCGTCGGGACGATTTGTTCTCTGTAAGAATTTCGTCCCAAACAAAATTAATTATCGTCCGGACGATTTGCTCTCTGGACGAATTTCGTCCAGACAATAGCAATTTTGTATAGACAATCAAACCGACTTAAGACAGTTTCGTGAGTCAGTTCTGAAGTTTTTGGAAGCGACCTTATGATAACTGTTCGTCTGGACGAACCTAGTTCATACAGAAGATTAGCATGTACGAAATTATTTCGTACACATATGCAAACAGGTTTGTTTCAAGGCTTTTATGTAAAATTGCCCGGGATGATTTTCGATCGTACGGGACGATCATGATCAACATAACTTGAAATCTGCCATTTTTAGATGGTTTTTCTTGTCACTTCACTAAATAGGCCTTTCTAAACTGAAACTTAATCTTTTTGTTCATTGATCTTCGTGCCTATTGATAAGAGAGTTAAGGAGAGAGTTTGAGAGAGCATTTGAAGGAGATTTCTTGCCGTTGGAGCGTGAAGGTTTCACTTAGTACTCAAGGGTAAGTGTTTCCACTTTCAAGTTTGAGATTACTTCACTCTTCTCTCTTTTCTTTTAGATTGGACTTGTGAAGAAGATCTTGGAAGAAGATCTAGTTCTCTGCTGACACTTAGAGGGTGTGAACAGCTGAGGGTTCTATGCCCACACTTGGAGGGTGTGAAAGGATGAAGGGTTCTCTGCCCGCACTTGGAGGGTGTGAAAGGATGACGGTACTCTGCCAACACTGGTGATATTGTGAAAGGATGATGGTACTCTGCCAACACTTGGGATAGTGTGAAAGGACGAACGATTCTCTACCGACATCGGTGGAGTGTGAAAGGATGACGGTACTCTACCAACACTGGTGATAATGTGAAAGGACGACGGTACTCTGCCAACACTTGGGATTATGTGAAAGAACAAACGATTCTCTACCGACATCGGGGGAGTGTGAAAGGACGACGGTTTTCTACCGCACCGGGTAGTGGTGAAAAGAGTTTGTAAAGGCTTCTCCGCTTTGCTGTGGATGCTAAAGGAGAGTCACTATTTGGTATTAGTGCAATACTCAGAGGGTGCCTCTGGGGAGTGGATGTAGGTCTGATTTTGACCGAACCACTATAAATCTGGTGTCATTTATTTTCCCTGCTTATTTACTTTTTGTGATTAAAAACTTTGTGGTTGAAAAACTTTTTCTAGAAAAACTCATTAACTAAAGTTTTAGTTTCCAATAATTTTAAAAGAGGATTAAAATTTTTAAGTACCAATTCACCCCCCTCTTGGTTAGCCTTGGGACATTTAATTAGGCTTAACATCCTAATTCTCATTGAGCGAGTTTCAACAAGTGGTATCAGAGCATTGTTTCAAAATCATAAGTTTAGACTACTTTTTGATTAACGTAGATTGCTACATTTGGAAACAGAAATACACCTGAGGGTTATTCTATAACTAGACCTCCACTGTTTGAAAATATTCCTTTTGATTTTTGGAAAACACGCATGTCTACATTTTTACAATCACTTGATTATCGCATGTGGATTTTAGTTCAAGAAGGATATACAAAACCAACTAGACTAGTTGATAGAATTAGAGTTAAAACACCTTTTACGGACTGGACAGTAGAAGAACGTGACTTAGCACAACTTAATGCTAATTGCTTAAATAGTTTCTTTTGTGCTTTAAAATCTGAAGATTACATGCGGGTTTCTACTTGCAAAAGTGGAAAGGATATATGGGATAGACTTTGTATTACATATGAGGGGACTAATGAGGTTAAACAATTTAGACTTAATATCTTGTTGCATGATTATGAACTGTTTTGCATGAAACCAAATGAATCAATTTTCTGAAATGTACACCAGATTCACACAAAATTGTCATTCTTTGCATTGCTTTAGGTAGGGTAGTTAAACTAATGCTGAAAATGGTAATAAAATTTTGAGATGCTTGCCTACTGCTTATGATGCTAAAATTACTGCCAATTTTTACCATGAAGGGTCTTTTAAAAAGATTTAACATATATTTATTCATCTTTCTGGTTTCGCTAATTGCTTACGAGCAAAGAGTTAGGCAAGAAAGAATTGATGCGGTGAACTCGAAGGGAAGACACATTGCTCTGAATGTGGAAGAGTCTGAAAAGTGAGAATTCACAACTGAGGATAGAAAATTGAATTGCTTTAATGATAAGACAAATTAAACTTTCTTAGAGAAAGCAAAGAGACGCCAACAATGGATAGAGGTAAGTTAATAGAATGCAAAAATATTTCTAATGAAGTATTTGCTATGAATGCAAGGAAACCTGACATGTTAAGCCTGATGCGCCCATTACTCAATAACGCAATCCTAGCAAGGAGAAAGTAGAGGAGAACACCATTCTGTGAAAAATGCGGCAAAAAGAAGTTTTAAAAGAGCTTTTTGGGCGAGGACTAGCTTCAGATTCATCGAAAACAAGAGAGAAAGAAGAGAAGTACACAATTTGTGCTTAATGGCCTGAATACTTGATCTGTCAGATCTAAAAGAGGTATGTGACTTAAACATATGACGAAACTTTTTGAAGTTCTGAACAACATGCATGAAGCATATAGGAAGACAAAGAAATTGCATGCTAGCCTTTGTTTAGAATTGGAAATCTTAAAAGCGAAACATCGAAATCCTTAGGAATGAATCATGCTTTAATGATAGCACCACATGAAAATTACTTTGATGAGTTTGATGACCTTGAATAAGAAATTGAATATTCTAAATCATCTTTTGGAAACTGGAAAGATTTAAAATTTTTAAGGATGAATCTAGAGAGCCAAAACTTATAGATTAAATTATTCAAATCGCGAATTTTGAAGATAGAACTCAATATTATAATTTTGAAGATAAAGCTCGTCGAAGGATAATAGGCATACCTCCAAAACTTATAGTTTACTAAATCCATTTTAGTATCCTAAATTTATGCAATCCTAAAAATCAATGAATGGTATGCAAGAGTTAGCGGAAACCCTTTCCTAATGTTAATGCACAAAATTTATGGATTGATTGGTAACTATAGGTCACACCTGTCTTCGAGATGAAAAATTATAGGTGTGGAAACCTAAGCATGATAACCCTAGATATATAATACATACATCTTTTATAAAAATTGTCAAAAGGTGAACCCAAACCTTGATTTGAGTTCCCAGGTCTTAACGTTGATATTTTGCAGGGTGTCTCTCACACAAGACTCGTTGAGGCATATTGGTACCTGATAGCGATGTTTCAAAAGCATTATGACTGGAGATACTACATAATTCATATTGCTGGAAGCCAGGAGTGGAGGCAAGGTTGCACTTGGATATAACACCACAAGGAAGGTGATTGGGTCAGGTATAATCGGTAATATTAATAAATTTTTTATTGAAAATGTGCTATTGGTAGAAGGCTTAAAGCATAACTTGTTAAGTATTAGTCAGCTATGTGATAAAGGGTATTGTGTCAAATTTTTTCCTACTAGCTACATATTAAGCCTTAATAGTAAAGAAGTTTTAAATGAAAAAAGGGTAAACAATGTCTATATGCTAGATTTGAATTGCTTACATTCTCCTACTACTTTTTGTTTGAAAATTGTATCTGATGAGTCATGGCTTTGGCATAGGAGACTTTGTTACTCTAGCATGAAAAATCTTAGGAGAATTACCCAAAAAGACTTAGTGAGAGGAATACCAAAACTAGACTTTACTAAGGACCACCTTTGTGATGCATGTCAATTAGGAAAACAAGTGAAGTCATCTTTTCAAACCAATAAGGATCTTAGAATAAGTAAACCTTTGGAAATTTTGCATATGGATCTTTTTGGACCAGTTGGAACAGTAAGTCTAAAAGGAAATGTATATGGATTTGTGATTGTGGATGATTACATAAGATTCAATTGGGTTAGATTTCTATTTCATAAGAGTGAATCATTTGAGGAATTTAGAAACTTTGCAACTTGGATTCAAAGAAAACTTGGGTGTGAAATCATAAATATTCAAAGTGATCATGGAGGAGAATTTGAAAATGAACATTTTGAAGATTTTTCTAAAAAAAATGGAATTAATCACAACTTTTCTGCACCTAGAACTTCTCAACACAATGGGGTAGTCGAAAGGAAAAACATAACATTAATAGAAACCGCCCGAGCAATGTTGGCAGAATACTCACTTCCAAAATATTTTTGGGCTGAGGCGGTTAGCACTATATATTATGTTCTGAATAAGGTGATTGTCATATCAAAATTAAATAAAACACCCTATGAATTGTTAAAAGGTAGAACATCAAATTTAAGTCATTTGCATATTTTTGGATGCAAGGTGTTCATTGAGAAATTTGACTTAAGAAAATTTGATCCAAAATCAGATGAGGGAATTTTTGTTAGATACTCAAGTATTGGAAAATCTTTTAGAGTATTCAATAAAAGAACTTTGAAAATTGAAGAGACCACACATATTGTTTTTGATGAAATTGGAGATTTTGAAAAGCCAAAAATTGTAGAAGATGAGATTGAGGATAACTTCCAAAAGATTGAAAAGATAAATTTGGAAGAGAATTTGGAAGAAGGATTGGAAGAAAATTTGGAAGAAATTTTGGAGATAGAAAACCCTTTGCCTAGAGATTTGAGATTTTCTAAAAACCTCCCAAAGGAGTTGATAATTGGTGAACCTAGTGAGGGTGTAAGGACTAGGCATGGATTAAGCAAAGAAGTCAATCATTCAGCCTTCATTTCAACAATTGAACCCACTAATATTGATCAATCATTATTGGATGAATTTTGAATTTTGGCCATGCAAGAAGAATTGAATCAATTTGTGAGAAATAATATTTGGGAATTAACAACAAGGCCAAAGGATCAAAGTGTAGTTGGAACTAAGTGGGTATTCAAAAATAAAATAAATGACTCAGGAGTAGTTATTAGGAATAAGGTTAGATTAGTTGCTAAGGGGTATAATCAAATTGAAGGGATTGATTTTGAGGAGACTTTTGCCCCTGTAGCTAGACTTGAAGCAATTAGGGTTTTGTTAGCCTTTGCCTGTTTTAGAGGATTTAAATTATTTCAAATGGATGTTAAAAGTGCCTTTTTAAATGGGATAATTCAAGAATATGTTTATATAGAACAACCACCTTGATTTGAAAATTCTAAATACCCAAATCATGTTTTTAAGTTGAAAAAGGCATTGTATGGATTAAAACAGGCACCTAGGGCGTGGTATGAGAGGTTGAGCACCTTCTTACTTGAAAGATCATTTGAAAAAGGAAGTGTGGATACAACTCTCTTTTTAAAGAAATTTGGAAATGACATACTCATTGTTCAAATTTATGTGGATGATATCATTTTTGGATCTTCAAATAAAAATCTTTTGTGATGAATTTTCTAAAACAATGAGTAGTGAATTTGAAATGAGTTTAATGGGAGATTTAAGTTACTTTCTAGGCTTTAGCATTAAGCAAAATGAAGAGGGTACTTTTCTTAATCAATCTAAATATCTTAAGGACATCCTCAAAAAGTATGAAATAGACAATGCTAAACCTGTTACTACACCAATGAGTAACTCAGTTCAGTTGGATAAGGACCCTAAGGGAAAATCTGTTGATCAAAAGAAATTTAGAGGGATAATTAGATCTTTAATTTACTTGACTTCTAGCCGACCCGATATTATGTTAAGTGTTTGTTTATGTGCTAGATTTCAATGAGATCCAAAAGAATCACATTTGACAGCAGTGAAAACGATTTTAAGATATATGTTAGGAACTCAAAACTTAAGAATTTGGTATCCTAAGTTTAGCACTTCCTTTGAAATAATTGGTTATTCAGATTCTGACTTTGCAGGTTGTAGGGTGGATAGAAAAAGAACTTGTGGTACATGTCAGTTTATAGGAAACTCTTTAGAGTCATGGTCCAGTAGAAAACAAAACTCAGTTATCCAATCTACTGCAGAAGCTGAATACATTGCATTAGAAAGTTGTGTGGCACAAGTACTTTGGTTGAAACAATAGTTGATTGACTTAGGATTAACAATAGGCACTATTCCAATTTATTGTGATAACACTAGTGCTATTTGTATTTCAAAAAATCATATTCAACATTCAAGAACCAAACATATTGACATAAGTCATCATTTCATAAGGGATCATATTTCAAAAGGTGTAATTGAACTTACACATGTTTCTACTGAAAATCAACTTGCAGATATTTTTACAAAACCTTTAGCCTTTGATACTTTCAGTGCATTAAGAAAAAGGCTTGGTGTGATTGATTTAAATGCTTAAATAAAAATGTTTTTGCAACATTGATGTTTTATTTTCTTAATTTATGTTTTTGTGATTTTTGTGATTTTTGTTTGTTTTTGAGTGATTTTTATTTAGAGTCTGTACATTTTCGTTGTTCATTATATTTTGTGTGTTGATCGTCCGGGATGAAAATTTTTTGTACGGTTCGATGTGTTGGAATGCGTGAAACTGTCAAATTTTAAAACTGATTCATGTAGTTTTTTCAGTTTCTAATTTATTTCGTCTGTACGATTCTCAGATCGTCCGGGACGAACTTTCTTTTTAAAACTGTGCGGGAAAACAAGAAAACGGTTGAGTGGATAAGGTAGTTTTAATAAACTTCGTCTGTACGAACTTGAAGTTCGTCTGGACGAAAACGTGGCGGTTCATTGTGAGGGACGTTTTTAAAACTATCATGAAAATGATGACTAGTGAATCGTCTGTACGAAATTATTTTCGTCGGGACGATCGGTCAAGTCAAACGTCTGTATGAAAGGACGCATCGTAAGTTATGTTGATTACGAAAGCCGTTTCATTTTGGACGTATTTGATCGTCTGTATGAAATGGTTTCGTCCAGACAAACTTAAAATTTTGTCTAGGACGAACAATTTTGCCCGGTACGAACAGATCATTTTTCTTTAAATTAGAAGGCTTTCTAACTCAACATTCACACTTTCAAACATCTCTTTCTAATCCTTTCGAATTCTAGATCAACTATGGTCTCCTCAAGCAAGAGACAAAAGGTTATAGCAAAGAAGCCAAACCGATCAGAAAACTTCCTTTCAAAAGAAAATGAGGAAACATTTTCTCGTTTTGCTTCAGCAAAGATCACTCCATCTCGCATCTTGATTCAGGAAGAAATTAACTACAAGGTAATGCACCTTTTTGCTACCACTCAATTCGGTTTCATCCTCACTCTCGTCCACTTCTACAACAAGGAAACCTTTCACTATTTCCTTGCAAACATGACCTTTAAGTCGGATAGATCAGTCATTCGCTCCTATGTCCACAAACAAAGAGTAGAAATCACAAAGCATGACTTAGGTGCATTTCTATAATTAAGAACTGAAGGACTTAGAACCCATTCCATAATCACTTTTAATGTTTTTTAATGGTATGAAATAAATCGAGTGATTAGAGGAAATATTGTTAACGATCATATTGCTAAAGTTTCAGGACTTGTTTAAAATACCCGAATCATCCAGCATATACTTAGATCTTCAATTATCCCAAAAGCTGATGATAAAGTCAATATTACCCCACTTCTTTCTGTTGTAACCTTCCTAATTATGAAAGGAGAAGAAATTGATGTAGCCCAACTCATTTTAGACTATCTTTATGGGCTTTCCAAAATTGGGCATGGAGATTTGAAAAGAAAAAGAAACATTGCATTAGGTCACTTAGTTTGTTATGTTTTGGAGAAAAAGTACAATATTGTTCATCCTATCCAAGATTATGAAGAGCCTCTTTATTTTAACGATGCTTCATTTAGAATAATCTTCAAAGAGGACAAAGGGAAAAAGCAAGCAGGTGATTCTGAAGAAGAAGGAGGACAAAGTTCTGCACATCAACCAGATTATCAAAATTTGGTTGACAGATTTGATGAACGCCTTAATCAATTTGAAGCTCAACTTTAACAGCAACAACAAGACATTGGTAGTATAAGAAATGATGTTCATCACATAAATACCAATGTTATGCTGATTAGTTCCTACTTTGATTTATTTGGTGGTGTTCCTCCTCAGCCTCCTCCTCAAAATTAAGGTTATATATGTTTGAGTACTAGATGGTTTCATGTATGTTTTCTTTAGTTATATATTTATTTTTGGAGTTCTATGTTTTTTCCTTTCTAGTTGTATTGATATTATAAATTGATCATTTAATCCTTTTATTAATATCAATATATGTTGTTGAGTTTTGCTTTAGTATTATTTGTTTTTGAAATGTGTTTAGTCTTTATGAATTTCATTAGTCTTTTTAATCTTAATTGTACTTAAATTAGATTATAATTTGAGATTAATTTCATTAGAAAATCTAGTCTTTCTATATTTAAAATTTGTTTATAACTTGTTATAATTAGAATTTTTAATTTCATATCTTTTCATTTAAACTAAATTAAATTTAATATTATTATTGCAATTTAGATATTTTCTTATTTTGTATTTCTTTGTTCAAATGATATTTATGCACTTAGAAAAATTTAAAATTTTATATTATTGTCTTTGGAAAGAATTCAATTACTCTTGAAAATTGTACAAATGTAAAAAAAAATCAAAAGGAATGTGCAAAGGTTCGCAAATGTGAAAAAGAGGCACAAAATAAGCTTAATGTAAAAAGATGCACAAAAATGTGTCAAAAATTTGAAAAAGATGCACAAAAATGTGCCAAAAATTTGAAAAAGATGCACAAAAATGTGCCAAAAATTTGAAAAAGATGCACAAAAATGTGCCAAAAATTTGAAAAAGATGCACAAA
>NW_021319714.1:12456-50015 GCF_001605985.2 Dendrobium catenatum | reverse complement strand
TACTGGTGATAGTGTGAAAGGACGACGGTACTCTGCCAACACTTGGGATAGTGTGAAAGGACGAACGGTTCTCTGACGACATTGGGGGAGTGTGAAAGGACGTCGATACTCTGCCAACACTGGTGATAGTGTGAAAGGACGATGGTACTCTGCCAACACTTGGGATAGTGTGAAAGGATGAACGGTTCTCTGCCGACATCAGGGGAGTGTGAAAGGACGACGGTTCTCTGCCGCACCGGGTAGTGGTGAAAAGAGTTTGTAAAGGCTTCTCTGCCTTGCTGTGGGTGCTAAAGGAGAGTCACTATTTGGTATTAGTACAATACTCAGAGGGTGCCTCTGGGGAGTGGATGTAGGTCTAGTTTTGACTGAACCACTATAAATCTGGTGTCATTTATTTTTCGCTGCTTATTTACTTTTTGTGATTAAAAACTTTGTGGTTGAAAAACTTTTTCTAGAAAAACTCATTAACTAAAGTTTTAGTTTCCAATAATTTTAAAAGAGGATTAAAATTTTTAAGTACCAATTCCCCCCCCCCCTCTTGGTTAGCCTTGGGACATTTAATTAGGCTTAACATCCTAATTCTTATTGAACGGGTTTCAACATTAGCTACAGATGAATAACTTAAGAAGACACCCTCATCAGACTTCAGATCAAATTTTCCTAAGGAAAGTTTGCCATTAATTAAGATAAAGCACTTGCAACCAAAGACATGTAAATGTGAAAGATTCGATATCTGACCCTTAAGGAATTTATAAGGAGTTTTATTCAGCTTCGAACTAATGTTCACCCTATTTAAGACATAACACGCCGAGTATACAGCTTATGCCTAAAAGTATATAGGAAGAGTGTACTCAGCTAACATTTCCCTAGTAGCTTCTACCAAGGCACTATTTTTTCTTTATGCTATTCCATTTTGTTGAGGAGTTCTAGAGGTAGAGAAGTTATGCTCTATTCCTTACTCTTGATAGAAGGATTCAAATATTTCATTTTTAAACTCTCCACCATAATCACTGTGGAATATTGAGATTTTACATCCTAATTTTGTTGAATTCAAGTGGAGAAGATCTTAAATTCCTCAAATGACTCATTCTTATGTGCTAAAAATCTTATCTAGGTGAATTTAATGAAGTCGTCTATAATTACAAATCCATAATTATTCCCACCCATGCTAGCTATAGTAATGGGTCCAAATAAGTCTATGTGAAGAATTTCTAGTGGCCAAGATGTGTTCACATCCTTGATTGAAAGAAGATATGATTTTATTTGTTTTCTAGTTGGCAGACATCACATAGATGATCCTTAGTGAAGTCTAACTTAGGTACGCCTCTAACTAGGTTTTTTTGGGTGATATTCTTAAGTGTTTTCATACTAGTATGACATAGTCTCTTATGTCATAGCCACAAGTCATCCATTATTGTTTTTAATCAAAGTGAATTTGAATTTTCAATGTAATGAAGATCTAACATGTAAACATTTTTCATTCATTTTCCTTCTAAAACAAGTTTATCATTTAAACTAATCAGATATTTATTAGAAAGAAATTTTATGTCAAAACTTTTGTCACATAATTGACTAATTCTTAACACGTTATGCTTGAAACCATCAACTAATAAAATATTATCAATTAAAAAACTTTTTAGCATTTCCAACAATACCTGAGCCCACCACTTTCCTGGTGGTGTTGTCTCCCAACATTACTTTGCTTTTGATCCTGATCTCCAGTATAATAAACTTCTTCATATCTCCAGTCATATGTCTCGAGTATCCCCTGTCTAGGTACTACATGCTTTCACTAGGTCTTTTGTGAGAGCACTCCTGCAAAGTTATTAAGTGTTAGATTTGGGAACCCAACTGAGTTTGGATTACAACTTATGCTTGCATGAATGAGATGTATTCATGCTATGCTATATGAATGCAATTTAAGTCTCTATACTAGGTGTGTCCTACGGTGAATTATGCTTGTACGGGCTATATGACCTAGCATGCCACAAGAGAAGCACCTAACATTGGGAAATGGGTTCACTAACCTATGTGGGTGGTGATGTCTTTTCCTAAAGTTATGTGATGCATGCAATCCCGGGGGTTTGCTTGGTTAGGCTAATATGGATGATGTCTTATCTTTTTCAAGTTCTTTGATTTTTCATTAAATGTGTTATTTTGATATTCCAATTCTACAAATTCTCATTTTAAAATATGTTCATTGTGATCTAACTCCAATACAAGTTTCTCTAGTTTGTCAAACTCATTTTCTAATTCAATATGCATTATTTTCAAGGATTCATGTGCATCAGTTAATTCAACATGCTTCTTATTTAATGCATTAAACTCATCAAGCAGGGACGTGATCTCTATCTAAATCAAAATTTTCTTTAATTAAGTTAGCATGCTCAATTTGTAAAGTACTAAACTCAATATTAAGACTAGCATGCATTTTATTTAACTTTCTATATGAGTCATGGATTTTCTTAGAAATAACCAATAAATCTTCATATGAAATTTGACATACCTTATTTTGATCCAATTGATCAAGATTATCATTAGCCATTAGACACAAATTCATTACCTCCTCTTTTGCTTCTTTTTCTAATAATTTTGAGACAGAGTCGGCCCAAAATGCCTTTTGTGTCTTTATCTCCCCTTTCATCAAGGCTATGTCTTCTTCTTCCTTAGTTATAGAACTTTCACTTTTTGAGTTATTTGCTTTCAATGCCATCGTCTGCTCCTTCTTCTTTTCTCCTGTATCATTTTGCCTTTGACTCACTTCTTGCTCGTATGCAATGAGTGATCCAAGTAAATTCTCAATAGAATAAATATTTAAATCTTTGAATTTAGTAATTGCAGTAATTTTAGCATTATAGGAACTCGATAAGTATCTAAGAATCTTCTTAACTTTTTTAGAATTAGAAATTTCTCTACCTAATGCATGCAAGAATGTCACAATTTGGGTGAACTTAGTGCCATTGTCAGATATAGTTTTGCTAGGTTTCACATAAAAAAGTTCGTAATCATGCAATAGAATGTTAAGTCTAGATTGTTTAACCTCACTAGTTCCTTCGTACGTGATGCACAATCTATCCCAAATCTCCTTACCAGTAGCACAGGTAGATACTCTGATGTAGTCCTCATATTTTAATGCAGAAAAGAAATAGTTTAAGCACCTCACATTTAATTACTCTAAATCCCTATCTTCATTGCCCCATTCACTAAAAGGTACTTGTGTTTTCATGTCATTCATAATTTTAAATGGTACAATGTAACCTTCTTGAACCAACATCCACATACGATAGTCTATAGACTATTAAAAAGTAGACATTCTAATTTTCCAGAAATCAAATAGAATATTGTCAAATAGAGGTGGACAGGTTATAGAATAACCCTTCGTAGTATTATGATTACAAAAATGAGCCATGATCAAACTTTCAAGGTTTTCTAAAACATTTTTTTTTAAAACCCTGCTCTGATACCAATTAAAAGTACAAGATGCGCGAAGAGGGGGGTGAATTGGAAATTTGTTGCGATAAAAAAAATAATCCTAAATATGAGTTCTACTTTTTTATGTTTTTAAATTTTAAACAAGAATATCAAATTGATGCAGAACTGAATGCTTAAAACATGATTGCAACACTAGGTGGTGAAATTTTAACTTGCTCAACAACGAATTCCACTATAATTTTTACTAAGTAATTTTAACAAAAGTAAAATTCTAAACATAAATAAAGTGCGGTAAAGGAAAAATCACACCAGAGAATTTATAATGGTTCTGTCACTTAACCTACGTCCACTCCCCGGAGTCCTCCACTCCGGGAATTTCACTACTAAATAGTATTTCTCCTTTTTCTCCCATAGCAAGGTGGAGAATCCTTTACAAACCTCACTTTCACAAACCCGGTGTGGCGGAGTGCCAAGCGCTATGTCGCCCTCCCGATGACGACAGCAAACCTTCTCATTTTTCTCCTTCCTAGAGAAGGCAGAGTACTTTAGAGGACACATACATAAAAGAATCTCCCCCTTAGAGAGCCTCCCATAAGATTTTCCCTGGCCACAGGAGGAGCAAAGTGCAACAAGCTAGGAGCAACTGTGTGATTTCCCTCACACTCCTTCTCTCTCATAAAGCCCACCTTCTTCTTCCTCTCACAAATCCCAAAATCTTCTCAAGAGCTCTCTCTCAAGAAATCACCTTCTACTCACGTTCCTCTCTCACAGATTAATTTCTAAAGATAGAAATTTAGATATTTAAATAATACTCCAAGAAACCCTAAAAATTTTAATTTAGCCATTATGATCATACAATACATTCCAATATTGTACAGTACGATCAGTTCAAAAAAGCCATTATCTTGGTATGAAGGATTACAAACAGGAAATATTTCTGAATAATATCGTATAATATGACGTAACATCATCTAGTCTGATATGTAAAATCCTTCTATTCGTAAAGGATAATTGTTGGGATGATGAAAACTCATCACTGTACATCGTATGGTATGAACCACTTCAAACAATATGATTAGTTTAAAATTAAGGGATCGTCCGGTATGATGTCCGGGACGATCGAAAATAACCTCGGTATATCATACAGTACGAACCATATCGTACAGGACGATAAATAATCATAAATTAATCCTTTATTTACTGACTGATCGTGGGGGTTAATTTAGATAAGTATTCAAAATATCATGCAATATGATAGGATCGTATAATAAGATCTGTTCAAATTTTATGAATTAAGAACTTATTTAAATTAATCTGGAAGCTAGGGTTTCTAATTAGAAACACATCATATATTACGATATGCATCATACAGTATGACTCATTTATAGATAGCCGTTGAGCCAGGCCAGATCGTACAATGTGATTGAAACTCGTACAGTATGATCAATAGAGAAAAAAAAAATTCTTCATTTTGAAATCCTTTATGGCCAGACTCAAGATAAGAAAAATAATAATAAAATAAAAATTACAAGGTTATAAACTCCAAATCCTACTCTATCCAATCTTGAGTCTTCTCATTATTCTGAATAATTTGTGATCTCCCTGAAATATTAGTATTAACAGACAAGAGCAAAAATAAAAAAATATTTAATGAATAATAATTTAATTGACATCATTTGTCATCAGCAAAATCTTAGATTATGGGTCATAGACTGCAACAATTTTGAGTTTAGAAATTATACCTATGTGAGGGGGTTGATGACGATAGTGTGACGATGATGAATGCACAAATGTCATTTTAATTTCTCTTTTTTTATTTTCCCCTCTTTTTTTTTCTTCTTCCCTCTTTTTGATATTTTTTTCTTTTTTTAATTTTTACCTATATATATATATATGAATTAGGAGGCAAGGTTAGCGTGATGAGGATATTGTCGGATGTTAAAGTTGGAGTTATGACTGTAAAGGGGATCAATGTCGAAGGATTGGTGCAAGCCTCGCCGATGAAAGCTATGGGAAGCTAAGAAATATATGTAAAGAGATGTTTTTTGGAATTAGAGAGCAGGATGAAATGGACCAGAGGTTGCAGAAGGGGTTGAGAGGAAGAGGTGTTTGTGAATAAGCTATTTTTTTCATGCGAGAAGAACAGAAGCCATACAGGTTTCCTTCATCTGGCTTTTAATGATAAGGGTGAGCAGCGATTGAGCAAGCTCTTCACACGTGTGAGACATGACACTTCAACGTTGTTTGTAGACTGTGGAACTTGATACTGTAGCAGGCGACCTAATTTTTGCAAGCTTTGCTCAAGATTCATGTACAAGTAACGATTCATCCCTTATTATTATTAGTTTTTGTTGTTTTTTCCAGCATAGGTCAACACTTGCCTCGAAGGGTAATCATGTTTGGTGTATTTACTTTTATACTTTGGAAGTCATATTTATATTTTTGCTGATGCACATTTAAAGTAGATTTTTTGGTCGTTCTATATTTACTTTTATATATTCACACAACATCATATATAATCATTGTATAAACTGCTATTCCATGTTCTTACAAAACTAGAATGTACATAGATAATCATATAATTGCAAATGTAAAAGCAAGTGTAAATTTAAATGTGGTTGATTCTTGTATGGTTAGATTGAGTTGTACAAGATCAAAAGTTATAAAACATTGAAAAATGATTGTTTATATACATTGATAGGTTCCAAAAGAAAATGATGCTTCTTCCTTTGACGATCATTGACTTTTGGAATTTTATAGAAGATATTGAAGACATAATATTGCAAGACGAAGTAAACAATCATATTTAAATCTACATTTATATATGAATAAATCCAGGCTTGTTGTTGGTGGAGCTTGGTCGCCTTTACTTTATAGCACACTCTGGGTTGTACTTTGAAAAATTATCAATGAATAAAAGTTTTTTTTATTTATATATAGTTTTTAATGCATCAGTTCCTTGTTCAATCATATGCATATTATAAAGTCCTGATTAAATTTTCCTAAATTATAATTTATTAATTCATAGGATAGAGCCATGTAATCTTGCATTCATGAGGCAATTGATTGTGATTAGAATTATTAGTTTGTAGCCCGCTCTAGGCAAGTGTAAGTCTAGATTGTATACACCTCTCTATCTCTACACATTCTTTCTACCCTGTCATTCAAAAATTTAAAATATAAAACTAAACTGCGAACTCCAAATTAAAGATTTATAATCTAAAGCTTATATACTGAAATCTTGATAGCCCATGCCTTTGTTTAAATCTATATGAATTTGAAAATCTTTAGTCTTCACTACTTTAAATGAGAGTTTTTTCTTTAAAGATATAATTAACTATTTGGGCTTACTCTTATAGGAAGTCTAAGACCTAGACTTAAAATAAACCTTACCTTAGTCCCTTTCTAAGATAGGGGAAAAATCTATGGACGCATACTTAACATTAAATATTGGTTTAATTTCATAATCAAAATGATAGGTGAATATTTTTTTAAATCCTTTTGGGATGAATAGAACATTCCTTTTTTTTGTTTAGTTATGAGTATAAATACATTGATTTAGTTTTATGATCAAAATGATACATGAATATTCTTTCAATTCTTCGGGATGAATTGAATATTCCTTATGCTACATTTAATTAAGAAAATAAATTTTGTTTCTCTTTTCAAATTTATAGTGAAACATTAGTCTATCCCTCAGGATGGCATAATGTTAATCTATATGGATTTGACCAAAAAATTATTTAAAATAAATCATGTAGTGAACATAAAAGTTTTCCATAGAGAAGTAGTGCTTGGGGGCATCTTTGAGATTCTTGAAGGCTTTGTGGTCAATTCTATCTCAAGCAAATGTCCTCCCCCTTTCTACAGCCCCTCTTCAATATATAAAGAGTTAGGGATAATTTATAGATTTTTGAGAGTTACATACCATAAATGTAGCTAAAGTCTAAAATACCCCCTCAAATAACCCATATTGTTTCTCTCAATCGTAGATCATTCCATTAGCATTTAGGTGCATTAATGATATCTGAATAAAGAAATGTTGTGCTTGTTGTATTTTTCTCTTTAAGATGATTGATTTGACTATAAGCATGAGACATATAGAAATTATTTGGTCCCTCTACTAGTGTGTTTAAGTTTTCTTTTATACTTTAAGTGCTTTACTTGGGATTATTCAAACCCATATCGAATCACTTTATGTGCTACTGGGTTTGGTAAATTGAGACATTTACTTTATCTATAAGTTTATTGAAATCAAAGATCGATGGTCCTATTTTTAATTTTTGAAGTTTCTAATTCAATGAGATTTGCACCTAATTAAGTCAATTTTTTTATGATATTTCAGTTGCCTCAATATTTTTGGACACAACACTTCTATCATCTAAAATTATATATTAAAGTTATAAAAAAAACTTCGGGTATAAAATTATAATTTGAACATATGATGTAATATGATCAATCCCTATAAATCAACATGGATCTCACCTCAAATATATGAACCGACTGAAATTTTCTTGATTATATCTTCTAAAATTCACTAGTTGTTTCATCGATTGGAGCAAAAATTGCTAAAAAAATTACTCCAAACTCTTTAAAATTTCTAGAAATGAATTTTAGATGCTCCATTGAGTTTTAAAAAAGTCAAATTTTGATTTGGATTGTCAAAGAATTGTCCTAGAGACCCTTAAAACATAAAAATAGACCTATCAAACCTCGAACCAGCTGCTCATAGGCTGTCCATGTAGATAAAATTAGTGCATTTTGTTTTTAATTTTTTGATCAATTGGTGCATGTGCAAGCACATACAATGTATGATCAATTAGCCTTATAGCATGCATGACATTTTTTAATTAATAATATTCTCCTTTTAAAAAATTTCTAATAAGGAAAAAAAATAAATTCGTTTCTATAATAATATATATATATAATTAAAAAATTAGATAAAATTTTTCTCTTTTTTCTCCCTTGGGGGTAGGGGAGAGGCATAATTCACTTACGTAGGCTTTGATTCTCCTATGGGAAGTGAGAAGATAAACTGTCTGACAAGATTTTAAAAACCATTGTAGGTGATCAAAGCCTCTTTCTATTATAAGCTCCATTTCTCCCTCGTGAAAGGCAGAAAAACTGATCTAATAAAAAATTAAAAAATCATTGATTATAATTAAGGCATGATTTTCTTACACTTTCTCTTATTCCCCTTCATTATTGATGAAAAAATTATCTAAGAAAAGCTTAAAATTCATTGAAGGCAATAAAGGCATATCTTCCTTTCAATGAGGCTCTAGTCTTCCCTTAAAAAGGGGTCAACAATCCTTATAAAATGGCTAATGTTAAGAGGTGATCTAGACTTCCATATCCTATAGTAAGGCTTCGATCTTCCATTAATAGAGACATTGATTGTCCTCATTAAATGTTTTAAATTTGGAAATGTTCAAGTACTTTAGTCTCTATGATGAGTTCAATCTTCCCATAAAAGGGGTGTTAATTTTCCTCATTAGATGGATTAATTAAATTTTAAGCCCTTCGAGAATTTCAATCTCAATGATGAGTTTGTGGCCTTCTTTTGAAAGATATATTGATTGTCTTCATTAAAAAGACCATATTTAGATGTGATTAAAGCATTTTTTATAGTTCTAAAAATTCATACTTAAATATTAGTAATGAAAGTATCAATGCTAGCCTTAATGCCAATGAAATCATTTAAGATGCCATGAAATTGAGGCAAAAATCTTTTAAAATTTTTAATAAACTCTATGGGAGGAGAGACAATGCATATATATTATATTGGGTATTAACATTGGTGATATCAAACATCAATGTTGTCTTTGAAGCAATTCAAATCAATTGAAAAGAAGTAGTGGAAATATATAATATATCCTTATTGTAAACATTAAGGAGGAAGATAATATTAGTTGGAAGTTGATGTAGATGTCCCATTGTACAAATTGATGCTTGATAGTTTGGATCTTACTGGAATGGGGTATTGAAGGATGACTTCAGTCAGAGGCAATGACTCCTGGAAATCCCGTTGACGAAGAGATTGTCTTATATCTTATGTGGGAAACTCCTCTCAGACTAGTCTTCGTAATTCATATCGTAGGGCATTACGGGGGAGTTCAGTGATGTTCTATTGGGCTAAGTCCTCGGGGATGTCCAGAGGAATGTGATGCTGGTGACCTGCGCACAAAGGATAGGTAGAGGTTGCCATGTCAACAAGCTCATTCTCTGGATGTGTTGGAGGACGAATCCTTGACGGAGAGAGGGGAACCTCGACATGAAGAACATCTTCGAATCCTGGTGGATCTCGAGGGAGAAGAAAAATCTTTTTGGGATGCTAGTGCCGGTCCTCGAGTCTCTTGCAAGCGTTGAAGGATCTCATTCTGAGACTTCTCTATCTTTCTGATACGATCTTTCAGGGAAGGTCCGGATGTTAGTTCCCTAGTAGGATTTCATCCCTCGAGGTGGAAAGAAGCAGATACTTGGTGTCCCTGGTTTATAAAATTATTCCTGAATTGATGTGAATTGGAACGGTAGGCTCCCAAGATGTGATGGCTATGCCTGTTAACCATTGGAGTACTTAAAATAGTGGGATTGGAGTTTCCCACAGACAACGCCAAACTAGTGCAGGCTAGAATATATGTGAAAATAGAGTTAGAATACTACATCTTAGCATTGCACAAATATATAGCTCACACACAGAGAACAAAGGTTTTTTACATGGAAAGCCCTGGAAAAAGGGAAAAACCATGGGGTCTAGCCCAGTTGAAAATGATTCCACTAGAACTTGAGTTGGTTATAATGGGTTGACTCACCTCCAAGGGCGATCAGATTACAAGTATCAACTATACGATAGAAATTCGGTCCTTAGGTGGTGGTCTGGCAGAACTCTGAGCGTCAGGTGGTGGTCTGGAAGAACACAGTGCGTTAAGTGGTGGTTTGACCAAGGCGAAGGCCTCATGTGGTGGTCCGGGGAAGGGGAGGGCCTCAGGTGGTGGTCCGGCGAAGGTGAGGGCCTCAGGTGGTGGTCTGGATAAGGCGAGGGCTTCAGGTGGTGGTCCGGTGAAGGCGACAGCCTCAGGTGGTGGTCTGACGAAGGTGAGGGCCTCAGATGGTGATTCAGCGAAACTCCGATGGTGGTCCGGCGAAACTCAGATGGTGGTCCGGCGAAACTTCGACGGTGGTCCTGCGAAACTCCAGCAATGGTCGAGGAGGAGCTTCTTCCTTTTCTTCCTTCTCTTCTCTTCTCTTCTTCTGTTCTTCTCTTCTTGCTTGGATCCCTTTTCAAGAGAAATGAGGGGTCTATTTATAGATTTCTGGAGTGGCATTGCCCATAAATAGGTGAAAAATCAAGGGTAAATAGGGAATGGTTGGATGGATGGCTGATATTGAATCCCTTGATCATGAATAGTTTTATGGACATTTGAATGTCTTAGTGATGTCGGATTTTGGTAATCTTAGGCTCGTTGGATTCATCTCGTCGAGCCCCTCAATTTGAGTATAAGCACGTTATGTTTGGAAAATATTTGGTAATCCAAATTGTGGTTCGAACCTTCTTATAGTGCTTTTAACTCTTGATTTGGACCCGTTTGGGCTCGGATTGGGTTGGATTTGGTGTCGTTGGGTTCGTATTCTCGAGATGCTCAATTCGACTATAAGTTTGCTTAAATTGGAGTTTGGATGATCCCAATATTAATTTTGAAAGTTTCCAGCTTTATTTTGCATCGAGATTCATACCCGATCAAGATAAATTTTTTGATGACATATCAAATTATATGCATGTTAATTATAAGAATTACTAAAGGACCTTTTTTATTCCAGTATGTCTACATCATGATGATATGAACATATTGAGAGGTTTCTTCTTCAACAAAGAGCGTGCATAAACATGGTAAAGGTAAATGACGAATTAACCATAAACTTCTCCTTCATTATCTCGTAAAAAAAATACTCAAGAAAATCTTGAAATCCACTAGTTAAGAAGCTGAGAAGTCAAGTCAAGATAGTGTTGGTAAGTTTGTAGTGGAGAATGCTAAATTCTGAACCCAGAGAATACTGGATGTATTCTTATAAAATAGTGGCAGACAGTAAAATTGATATATTGCAATAATTGTTGGAAATTGAAGTCGACGAAACTATAATCAGAAAAATTGCAATCAAACAAGAGATTTTTTTTTTTTTTTACGATTAGATTTTTTTTTTTGTATATCAGGAAATGTCTAGCTTCGCATGAGCAGAAAAATGTGTAACCAAGAACTCTGGTCAGGACATGGGAGCATCATGAGCAAAATCACATATGTTGGTCTCTTAAAAGCCAAACATTTTCTACAGGACCATGCAACTTTTACATGTATCTGAAAAGAAAAGAAGAAAGCAGCCGATGTTTACATAACAAAGCCAATCAATTATACAGATCGCAAACATCCATAATGATCGCAGTCATATGCTTGTATAGATCACAGCCATCAAGATAGCAGTCGGACTCATTCCACGTGTACACATAGACAGCCAAATATTTACAACTGTCAAGATTAATGTCAGCCATGTGATTATAATAGGAAAAGTATAAATACATGTATATACAACACTGAGAAATCAAGAAAGTATTATTCTCTCCACTTATCTCCGGTGTTCATTTTTCTTTATGGTATTAGAGCAAATGCTCAGCAATGACTGAGGAGATCCAAAGAAGGTAAGAGAATTTTATCTTCAATGGCTAAATCTGAATCTTCCCAAGTAGGAGATCCATCATCAGATTTCTCAAACAACACCTGCACAATACCTGCATCTTTCAAATTTGTTATAAAAAACATCAAAACCATAGTTCCTACTCAACCATCCAATGAAAATTACTCCATATGGAGATCTCAAGTTTTCAAACTCTTCAGAGCAAATGGATTTGCAAATTTTATAGACCCAAATGTATCCCCACCCTCCTGTCTTCATCCAACCACTAATGGTCAAACAACTACTAGTCCTAAATACACTAAATGGATTCTGATTGATCAGAATCTTGCCACAGCTCTCTATTCTACCATAACGCCAGCCATTCTACCCTACGTATTACATTTAGACTCATCTGCTGCCAGTTGAAAGAAGATAATAGTCCTCCAACATATCACGTGTGATTCAACTCAAAAATGAGTTACACAATGTTTCAATGAAGCAACATATAATGTCAGAATATCTAAATGAAGTAAAAAACCCTGGTAGACAAAATAGCCGCAACAGGAGCCACTATAGATAAAGAGGATATCATTCTTTATACACTCAATGGTCTGCCACCTGCATATTACTCATTTAAAAGCACAATTCAAACAATGGTACAACCAATAAGCCTAGATGATCTATATGCTTTCCTAATTAGTGAAGAGATAAATCTCAATGCGGAAGCAGCCAAACAACAAAACTTCCCAGACCAAAACATAGCTTTATACTCTACTGGAGGTAGAGGAAGATGGGGCAGAGGCAGATTCATACAACAAAATACCCAAAATAACAATAACAACAAAAATTCCAATCAACCTGTAAAAATGTGCCAAATATGTAACAAGAAGGGTCACATGGCAGCAAACTATTGGCATCCGTTCAAAAATGTGACAAAAATGATCATACCAATCCAGATTGGTATTTAAATTATGGATCAACTTCACATCTAAATAATGACAACAACAATCTCACTCTCAGTGAACCAAGGCAATATAATGGAACAGACAACATACTCATTGGAGATGGAAGTACTATGCCCATAGCACATACCAGAGCTAGGATTTTACCAACACCCAACAGTAAGCTTTACTTACCTCAAATACTCCATATACCCAATCTCTCTCATAATTTACTTTCTATATACCACCTCACCAAATACAATAACATTTCCATTATTTTTGACATTCATGGTTTCACCGTGAAGGACATCAAAACAAACAAAACTTTGTTTCATGGTCCCAGTCATAAAGAACTCTATCCCATTCCAGCCCATACCAAGATTTGCCAACAAAAAGCTTTGTCAGCATAAAATAACCACCAAGCCAATATTCTTTAGCATAACAGACTTGGTCATCCCCATACCAGAACCATGACCATTATCTCCAACTCAAATACACAACTCAACATACCCACATTCCACACTCTATGCTATGCCTGTAAAGAAGCTAAAAGTCACAAACTTCAGTTTCCTATATCTAGATCTAGATCTAGAACACCATTAGAAATAATTCATTCTGATGTATGGGTTCTAGCTCCAGTCACTTCAAAACAAGGATTACAAAATTATATAATCTTCATAGATGACTATTCTTGATTTGTATGGATATTTCCTAATTTTTTCAAATATGAAGTTCCCTCTATCTTCATTACTTTCCACAACATGATTGAAAAACAGTTTCCATATAAAATAAAATAGTTTCGATCAAATGGAGGAATAGAGTACACTAATAAAATGTTGCAAAACCACCTGAGAAACCACAGAATTATCCAACAGATCTCATGCCCATACACACCAGAACAGAATGGTATTACTGAAAGGAAACATAGACATCTCATTGAAACAACAAGAACTTTGTTAAAAATAGCTTATGTATGATATCTTCATTAGCCAGAGGCAGTGCTCACTGCATCTTACCTCATAAACAAACTCCCAACTCATACAAACCACAACAAATCTCCACTACAGTTACATTATAAAAAGGACCCTGATTACTCCCACATAAAAATGTTTGGTTGTACTTGTTTTCCTTGGATGCCCCCACAATACCGACATAAGCTTGCCCCAAGAGCCAATCTATCTATTTTCCTTGGATACTCTATTTCTCATAAAGGATACAAATGTCTTAACCCAAAACAAACCAAATTACCATTTCCAGAGATGTTGTCTTCGATGAAACAACATTCCCATTCAATGATATCAAATCAACCTCACCACAACCTACATCCACAACTGATAATCCCTTTGTCCTCACACCCACTACTCAATTCCAACCCATTTTCATTAACCAACACCCCAACACATCACAGAACAACAACTCCACTACCAACCAAAATCCTGACCCATCACAGACAAACAACACCAGTATTATGGCCAAAAATAACACCCAATATCAACACATATCTTCAAACCACTCTACCCCCACACTAATCATACCAACCCATCAAATGCTAATAATACTCAAGACAGGTTCTTTAAAACCCAAAACAATTTTCAACCTTTTACATCAAAATTCTCAGCTTACCGAGAATAAAACTCTCGAGCCTCACACATATCAAGAAGCATTGAAACATTATCATTGGAAACAAGCCATGGACACATAATTTTATGCATTATAGAAATAAGAAATGTGGACATTGATTCCACCTCCCCAAAAAACACCCATTCTTGACTGCAAATTGACATATAAAACCAAATTACACTCAGATGGATCAATTGCAAGATACAAGGCCAGATTGGTAGCTCAATGCAACAAGCAACAATATGGCATCAATTACTTGGAGACTTTCATCCCTAGCTAAGTTTCCCACCATTCGTGTGCTTCTCATAATTGCATTAAGCAAAAACTGGGAAATTTAGTAACTAGATGTAACAAATGCTTTTTTTACATGGGGAATTAACAGTTGTTATGTACACGAAATAACCACAAGGATATGAAGAAAAACAACATCCATAATATGTATGCCTTCTTCACAAGGCTATCTATGTTCTTAAACAAGCATCTAGACAATGGTTCACGACCTTCTTAATATTTTTACAACAGATCAAATTCAAATCAAGCAAAGCCGATCCTTCATTACTTATTCTATCTCAAGAAGACTCTCAGGTTTATTTACTCACATATGTAGACGTCATACTCATAACAGGTAACAACAACTCTCTCATTTCACACATCATACTGCAACTGCACAACAAATTTTCAATGAAACATCTTGGCACAATTAACAATTTCCTTGGCATAAACATCACGAAACATAATAACTCGCTGTTTTTATCACAAACTCAATATGTTCTGTCTATTCTCAATGCAGTAGGACTTAACCTATGTAAACCACTATCCAACCTTTCATGCACAAAACCATCGTCAAACATAGATCCAGATCCTATTCTCACAGACCATTACACATATCGACAACTCACTGGCTCATTATAATACCTCACAATAACCAGACCAGACATTCCATATCATGTCAATCTACTCTGTCAACACATGCACGACCCAAAACCATATCATGTATACATGCTCAAAAGATTACTCACGTACATCAAAGGAACAATCGATTATGGCATCCCCATTTTTTGGGGGTCACTATGACTGTAGTCATACTCTGACGCCGACTGGGCGAGTGACACAGAAACAAGAAAATCAACGACTAGATACTGCTCTTTCTTAGGCAACACACTAGTCTCATGGAGAGTGAAGAAGCAACATACCATAGCAAGATCATCTACATAAGTAGAATACATGGCTCTACCCACGGCTATCACAGACATCATTTGACTATGACAACTGCTACAAGATTTCAACATACCTACATCACAACTGACGATTCTTCACTGTGATAAATAGTTCTACCATATCCCTAGCCAACAATCCGGTATTTCATGCCAGGACAAAACACGTAGAGATAGACCATCATTTTATTTAGCATCAAATACATTCGAACATCATTCAGATTCAGCAAATCAGCACTCAAGAACAAACTACCGACATCCTCACGAAACAGCTTTCAACATCAAGATTTCATCATCTTCACGCCAACCTCAATGTTTCCCAGAAACCTTAAGCTTGAGGGAGAATGAAAAGAAAAGAAGAAAGCAGCCACAATTTACATAACAAAGCCAATCAATTATACAGATCGCAGACATCCATTATGATCGCAGCCATACGCTTGCATAGATCGCAGCCATCCAGATAGCAGTCATACTCATTCCACGTGTACACATAGATAGCCAAGTATTTACAACTATCAAGATTAATGTCAGCCACATGATTAGTTTAAGGAAAAGTATAAATACATCTACATACAACATTGAAAAATCAAGAAAGTATTATTCTCTCTACTTATCTTCGGTGTTCATTTTTCTTTAGTATCCTTCGTAATTTACCTTCACAAATCTACCTGATTAAGCTTCCCTTCGAAAGAAAGGCTTGCTAATGAACCAGCCAAGCTAGTTGTTTTCAAGAACCATATTTTAAAGATTAATCTTGATTCCATTGCCAAATGGCTTATAAAATATGAGTGAGAGCCGAAGTTAAAAAGTCCGTTTGCAGCTCGCACTAACAATAACGATAATCTAATGACTCTTGATTTTTATTTTTTTATTATTATGGTTTTGAATTATCTAAAATGTGAGGTAGCATGGAAGTTGAAAAGCACAAAAATATAGTCAATTTAGGGGCTGTTTGGTGGAAGAAAAATAGATGTAAATTATTTAAAATACAGGAGTTCTGAAAATAATGGTGTTTGATTGGAAGAAGAAAAATGCTAAGTAAAATGAAATTAGGATAAATCATTTTAGTTCATTTTTGAGTTAAATTAAACTCGCTCTGAGCGTAAACTGTTTCCAGCAAAAACATGTTTGCTTGACCATTGCCACCCTCCACCAGGCACCACCACCACCACCACCACCACAACTAGCAGCTGGTTGCTGCCACAGCCAACTGCCTCTATCTTTAAACTTTACACTACATTCATTTTACTTTAAAACATGAATATATATCTTCACATACATTTAGTTTACACTTATCCAAACAACTTCAAAATATTTATTTCACGATTATTTCTTTTACACTGCGTTACTTTTTTAACCAACCAAACAAGTCCTTTACTGTCATCTTCAGCCTCCAAATTTTCTTCTCAAATTTCGCAATCTAAACATATGAAATTAGTAAATGTGAAAAAGAATAGCTTTGTTAAAGAATAAACAAGACACGTCTTTTATATACCTGAATATGCTGTATGCATGTCAGAGGCCCAAGTACAGTAGCCATGTAGAATAATACAATAAATGCTCAATCCATGCAAGCTACCTTAAAACCTTACCATGCAATTAGTAACTCAACAATCGGGAGGGTAGAACATAGCAATAGTTTGCTACATTTTCCGTTAAAAAAATACCATATTCACTGATCAGAATTTGAATTTTACCGCATGGAACTCTTTGCAAACATCATTAAGGAAACCATCAATGACCCCTTCCTTTATTCCTATTCCTCTGAAAATTGCTCATAACCAGAAAAATCAGTAGGCAGACTATGATCAACACTTTTTGACCTTTTAATCATCAGATAAATGGTTCTGGTGGAATATACATGAACAAGAAAATATGAATGCGCAGTATAAAGATCAATGATTTCAACTCCACATAATTATCTCCTTGATATACCTCTTCTCATCCTTGACTTCGCCCGCCGCCCACAAAGCAAAATGTGGCTAGCCTTTCGAAACTTGCGATGGACTTCTGGCTTCACCTGGATTCAACAAATATAGAGTTATGGCGTATGTGGAAACCTTCTTTTTAATCCATATCGTAGAGAAAAGATAAATTTGAAACTTTACCTGATGTTTGTGGGGTCTGTTGGTTTTCCAACAAAAGAGCCCGCTACAACCAGGTCCAGATTCATATTCCCTGCGGATACAGATTCAAATAAAGTTCATATTGAGTAAAGAGAGAAGGATTCATAAAAAAATGGAATTTATGTAGAGGAACACCTTTAACTTTATGATGGAGCCTTATTATCAACTAAAAAATATCATGAAAATGTTTAAGGGGGTTCATTAGTCAACTAATCCCAAATATCTCATATTAAATTAATGAAACTTAATTTAAATTTAATATATATATATATATAAATTAAAAAAAAAAATAATAATAATAATAATAAAAGAATAGAAATTTTAATAAGAAAAAGGGGCAAAAGGAACATTGTAAGCAGCTAAGAAATGTCTTTAAAATTCACTAAAGGATTGTTTGGCTGTAACTATTATAAGTGTGAAGTAAAAGAAATGGAGGGATTTTGATGTTTTTGCTGTTTGTTTTGAAGTAAACAAAATACAAATTATTTTTATAGAAGATTTGAAATACTCAAAAAGGTATTTTTTTATTCATTTAGAATTTGTCCAATTTGAACCAATTCTAAATAAAGTAAAAAACTAACAGCCCCCAACCTCACCTTCTTCGCCCTTAGCAAGGACCCATCCATGCTCGTTGTTGTCTCTTAACCACGGAAAACTAGCTTTTCCCATTGCCCCTCCAAAGATATCAATGCCTTTGCTTCTCAAAGGCTTCATCAAGACTAAACAATTTGACCACATAAACCAAGCCTAACAAGTGAATGGATATGCTTGTTTCCACGGTCATTTCTGTCATATAGCATATCACCACCATTTAATATATTCCTTACAGGTTTCTATAGTCAAATTTGATCGAATACAGATCTAAGCATACTTAAAAGGCATATACATCTTATTTTTTTCATGAAAAATCATGTTCTGAACCTTTAACATGACTGACAGAAGTATATATATATATTCAATAATAGTGCTTATTCAAAGTTGGCAAAGTAAAATTAAATTGCACAGTAATCAATCTGATAACCAAATTCCTAATTAAGTAAATCAAAGAACAAATGAAATATTTAAATAATAACTTACAAGTTTTCTTTGCCAAAATTGTTCCCAAAGCTGTTGCTATGTAGTAGACTAGGCGAAATAGCATAGTTAATCTTATCCCCAACGACTTGTGACTTGTGCTGGGTTTGAATATCATATAGTTTTAGAGCATTGATTCCATGATTTCGTTCATTTTCCCAACGTTTCATTGGTCTATCCATCGCAACTGATGGATCATAAAACAGCTCACCATTCCAGCCATTATGGTGAATGGATATGTTCTTGTTAGTTTTTGAAAGAACTGGAAATCCAGATATACCATTTTCAGCATCTTGCATCCATGCATTTTCTAGTTTTTGCCCATTAGAAGAAGTTTTAGTATCCATGTTAAGAACTGCAATCTCCATCCCTTTTTCTTTCAAGGCAGAGGACCAATCATTTTCTTCTGAAGAACCTGAGGAACTTCCACTTTGGAAAGTATCATCTTGTGGAAATGAGCTGCTACATTTCTCTAATTTTTTGTGACCAGCACCTTCAAAACCATCTTTATAAGGCGAGCCCTTTATGCCATCAGGTAACATCTTTCTTTGGTTATCCAGGAACTCAAGCTTCGCCATGTACTGTTCTGTGTGTGAGTCAAGTGGTGGTTTAAAATTGATACTGCCATCAGGAATTAGACCCATTTTTACCCGAACATTCCGTTTTAGGACCATCTCCAATAAATTTGCGATGCTACTTGAGTACCTTTCAGCTCTCAATTTTATACAACTATCCACAAATGCTATGAAAGCAATCAATATACCTGCAAATTGAGGAATTGAAAATTACCGCTTAATCACAGAACATGTTTTACCATGACATGATTGGGAAGCACAAGTTCTAGAATAAGAGAAAATATTAAAATAGTCTTTGGACTATTGTATAGGGCCACTTTAATCCGATACTATAAATATGTGTAATTTAACTCCTTGACTCCTCAAATATGTTTCAAAATAATCCCTAAGTTGGATTATCTTGAATTTGATTTGAATCAAGGAACTATTTTGAATGTAATAAGTAAACACTCATCCTAATTTTTAATAACAAGATCGAGTGAGTATAAATGTGGGCACCGAAAATTCGGCCCCAGCCTACCCCGCTGCTTTCTTCGGGGGAGTTTTAATGGATTAAGTTCCAGGGTAAATTTTGGGAAGGAAATGGGTTTGTAGATAAGACACTACATAGAGATTTTACCCTCATTTTGCTAGGACTTTATAATCCGAGTTCTGGTTTCCTATAGGCGCAAGCCCCTATAGTTAATTACCACTCCAGATAACAAGAGAAAACTTTCGATTAAGGCTAGTCGTCAATCAAATACGTAGAGATACGTGGTATCTGACATATAGTAGTAGCATGGGCTTAGAAATTGGAAATGGGTTGATATTTAAAATTGAAAATTTCATCATCTTGCACTTAAAGTGGATGGTGGGGGAATGGATGATGGGCCCGATCAAGATCCCATGGTTCCGTCGTCCCGGGTCATCGTGTTCCCTGGTCTACTTACAAAGGAGGTAATCGAAACCCAAACCTGACAGAAGGATCATTGTCAGCAACTATGGGTTGCTTAGCCCAAGGGGACCTGTAGACCTGGAGTGAATGTTGTCTAGGGGACAAATTTGAATCCACCTTAGCTAACAAAGGGCTTTGCCTCCACCCCACTAGAGAAAAACATGAACGGATTTACCCGCCTCGCCATAGGTGTTGCACCAAGTTCCCTTCCCACCATACTAGAGAAAAGCTTGCAATTGGCGGTTTTCCATTCGACATAAACGTCCGAATGGGGGTTTTCAGTTAAGTAATTATTATACCTGCACCGTATGACAATGATGGGTGGAGGGCATTAAAAATCGAGACAAATACGTTTCTTTCTTCTTTTATAATTAATTACATTAATTATATTTAAAAAAAAATGAATTATAATTTTAAAATAATTAATTTAATTAATATTAATCTAATTAATTATAATTAATAATAAGTAATTAAATTAAAATAATCAATTATAATTATTTTAATGAATTATAGTAACTATTAATATATAATGATTAACTATAATGATAATAAATTTATTTATTAATTTATTGTAGTTAAAACTATTTAATATTAATAATTATAAAATATAATTAAATATTTTATTATAATTAACTTAAATTAAATATAATTAATTATTAACAATAATAATTAATTATACTTAAAAAACTAACTAATTTCAATTTAAAAGAAATTATACATGATTTGTACAGGATTTGTGTTGGATTTGAATAGAGATTTACACAAAATTCTGTTAATAGGATTTATACAAAGTTCGGGCATGATTTTTGCTAAATCCTATTAACAAGAGGTCGTCTGAATGAATGCAAGATTGGAGTATGATTTAGGCGTTGTTGGAAACAGGATTTAGGGAAATGTTAAATCTCACTATTAGTTAATTCCTATACTTCCCTATTTTTACTTCAGCAGATTTACATGATTTGTCCGAAGAAGCTTGTGAAAGGGAGATGGTTACCGTCGCAAGTAAGCGAGTTCCCATCCTCACTCCCAATAGGGGTGTCAATTTCGGGTCACGGGTCGGGTTCGGGTTGAACCCGGAACTGACCCGGCATTAATCGGGTCTACCCTAACCCAACCCGTTTTTGCAAACGGGTCGGTTTTCTAGACCAGAACCCGACCCGCTTCGGTTCGGGTCGGGTTCGGGTCAACCCGACCACACCCATTTCAGCAAAATCCTGCGCCTCCATTCAAAAATTTCGCCAAATCCGAGCAGGCGGAGCAGGCTACACCATGCGGCAGACGGGGCCACGCCCACGCGGTCGCGGATCACACGCGGGCAGCGGGTCAAGTGGGGACCACGGGGCAAGTTGCAGCGCTGTGCGGCTCGATGCGCAAGTGGGGAAGGCTGTGCGGCTCGTTAGGGTAGACGCGAACCACCCGATCGCGCGCTGCATCGGGGCAGTGGGGTGCTGGGGCAGGCGGGCAGTCTGCGCGGCTCGATGCATGCGTGCAGCCGGGGCAGGTGGGCATGCAGGTTTTTTCGGGTCATGTGTGGTTTCCGGGTCAACCTGAACCCGACCAACTTTGGATTCAGATCAACCCAAACTGGAAATTTTTGAGTCAAGTTCGGGTCGGGTCCAATATTGACAGGTCTAGCTCCCAATCAAAATGTCGTAACTTCCAACCCGGCAAGAAATGGAGCATCGTTGAAGGAGCAAAAGGCTAGGGCAAGGGTTGGTCGGAGATGGGCTGGAGGCTTCGGGATGGAGATCGGGCATTGCACTAGGTCAGAGAGAAATCTCTCTCTCTCTCTCTCTCTCTCTCTCTCTCTCTCTCTCTCTCTCTCTCTCTTTCTCTCTGTATCGAAGGTGCAGCTTGCAAATGGGGAAGAGGCAGAGAGATGCAGGGCTTCGGTTCTAGAGGTAGGAGCGATAAGCTGTAGCAGGAAAGATGGAGTCGAGCTCGGCTATAGCGACGTCAGGTTGTTGGGATCGGAACGTAGGGTTAGAGTTGGGTTTCAGAGGCGAGATCAGATGTGGGAGTTCCGAACAGTGGAGATGTGGGGAAGGTTAGTCGGTTAGAATGGATGTTTTTTCAGCTTCGTATGGATCGGGATGGGTGCGACTGGAGTGGAGGAAGCTTTGGTTTTGCGATGGAGGCCTTCGATCTTGTGTGAGAAGGCGAGTGTGGAGAGCGAGATGAGGCGGAATTGGGTTTCGGTTCTGTGTATGTGGAGACGGAGAAGTGAGATCTTGCTCCCATTTTAACAATGCAAATGAGCGAAATTTGATTAAAAAAATGCGACGATTTTCTTGTTGCCAGTTGACGTGACTGTAGCGCCAAATCGCAGAGGTGGAAGTGACTTTAGCAGCGGCGGGATGAGACTATAATAGGATTCATGTAGGATTTGGCAGAGGATTTCGGTATGGGTTCGGCTGATAGCAGGTATTTTGTATATATATTTTTTATTTGCTCTCTTCTTCTTTTTTTTTTTTTTTTTGAAGCAGTGGTCAACAATAAAATGTGTCTGCATGACTGGGAGTAGTTAAAATGGGTGTAAAAAAGGAAGTTTTATTTGGTCCGGTTCGGTCGCAGGCAAAATCCCGCTATACCGAGGTGTACCGAGTTTTCGAAAAAACTCGGTACACCTCGGTATAGCTGGATTTTGCCTGCGACCGGATGTTTCTCTGCATCCGGTCGGAGGACGTAATAATTGTTCGTAAAAAAGACAAGTATTGTGAAACACTTGAATTAAAATCTAAATTGATTTGACACATGTAACTTTGGATTCTTCTCCATTGTACATATTTTGCGGAACCAGCAAAACGGACAAATGTAAACTAATTAGCTGTGGCAGGATCAAATTGCAAGAAATAAGATGTTTTGAGTTGGAAGAACTAGACAAAAATTGAGGAATCAAATCAAAGTAAATCGGCTAATTTTTTAATTACGTTGATAATGGAGTCAATGAACAGGAGCATCACGAAACAATAACTTAGAGGCTTACCTTCATTTTCAGTTAATGAGATGAGCTTTCCATGAACTGATAGCATTTGTCTCAATGTTTTTGAATAGCACTTTTCAATGCACGTTCTCCAAATCTCAGATAGCTTCCAAGTTTTTTGAGTGGCATCATAAAGTAAAAGAGCATCTTCTGAAGAGCTTTTAACTGATTGAATTTTTGCAGGCTCAACAGCCGTGAGCATTCTAGATGGTGTGTGGTGACCACAAGGGGTAGGCCTTGTGCTCCTTATGCTAGTAACACTAGCAGAACTCAATTCTCGCAATGCACGCAAATTGGAGGACCTACTAGAAAATGCAGAGCATTTTTTTATGTCGGCCATTTTGGAAGTAGTATGCTTTCCACTAATGTTCGGTTGAGTTGACTCAATATTTTTTCTAGAAGCAAGCTGAAGCAGCGCAGTCGTTAGTAAAGAGGAGTGTTCACTAGAATGTTTCAACTGCTTTTCGGCATCAGAAAGGATTTTCAACGCCTGCTCTAATCTCTTCAAGTCACATTCTGTCACTAAGAAATTATCCAAAGAAATGAATATTTAAATTAACAAGGAGAACCGTTGTGAAATAAGTTATTGTCTGGTCTGATAAAACATAGGAAAACTTGAGTTATCCTTTCATATAATTTTGTGTTGGACAACATAGGGAAATTATCGGCCTTAAACAAGATTATAATCAAAGTTCTCTGGGAAAGGTTCAATTGATAAGCTGCATGGTTAAGAATTAAATGGCTTAAAAAAGGAGCGCCAGCAAAGAAATTACAACAACAAAATTAAGGCAGAACATTGCATTAGTAAAATCCATAAACTAAAACTCTAGGAGAACAGTACAAAAGTATACTAAACATAGGTCCCCTCCACAAGTTGAATTTCACTACAAAGTCCTTAAATTCAAATACGCTCTACCTTAGCCATTCTTTGGAAGCCTTGCAATATCATCACGATAAATTTATGAGCATCCAATTGCCTCGGACCTACAAAAAACCAGAACAGACAATCATATCCACGAGAATGGTGCCAATTTAATCGAACAGGTATGGATTAAAATTAGGCCAGCATCCAAGCAATTCAACTCCTAATCTGCTGACAACCAAGAGGCAACCTAACTAAAGTGGTCCTTAGCAAAGGGACAGCTTGTCGAGAACTCACCAGAAAATCCTAAAATGACAAACCGGCAAAATAAGATAAAGAGGCCCAACACTTAAAAAATTCATTAACAATCTGGAGGATGTTGCAAATTCAGTTTCATGGACTATGTTTTGATGATTTGACAAACACTCTTGTTTTTCTTCAACTGCCTGTTACTACTGACATTTCAGGAATCAAAGATCGGACGAAATCAGAACCAGCTCAAGATTGGGAAGATTAGGGTTGAATCAGTCAATTGTAATTGTTTGAAGTGACTGATGTTAAGTAACCCTACACACACACTTGAGAGATTTAGAACTTGTGTTTTCACTCACATCGTCCCGGACGATATTTATATCGTCCTGGACGATCGAGTTCAAAACAGAAGATCTAATCAGGATTTCTTAGTTATGGCAGCCGTAATTAACTGATCGGCCTGGACGATACCTGTATCGGCCAGGACGATATGCTCAATACAGAAAGAAATTGCCGCCATGATCAGTTTAGGTATTCTGTATTTTTGAAAATCGGCCAAGACGATTATTTGATTGGCCTGAACGATATTGTATAATTATGCCTAAATTGATCCGACAATCATGGGAGTAATTAAGGATGATTGATATGATCACATCGTCCTGGACGATCGCAATATCGGCCTGGACGATCCATTCAAAAACCCTTGGTTGCTCCTGGACGATAAATATCGGCCAGTACAAATTCAGGGCGATACGCTGGCCGATTTGGATCGGACAGCTCAAATTCAGGGCGATGCTCTGGACGATTTTCCTCTGATTTGAACTGATCGTCTGGGACGATCAAGCAAATTTTCAATCTTCCAGTTTGCATTCAGGGCGATGCTCTGGCCGATCCTATGAGATTTGTATTGATCGGCCAGGACGATTTAAATATCGTCCTGGACGATAAAGTCGGCAACTTGCACTTAATGAGCCCCTTTGAAGCTCTTCTATTTAAGAGCTCTTGTTCAACGTTTTTGAACATCCTTGGCTGCTGTCTTGACCTAAGAAAACCTAAAGGAGAGAGAGAGAGAGGATCTTGTAAGGGGGAGCTTGTGAGGGGATTCACTAGGGTTGCTCCAAGCATTGTTCCACTTCTTCTTCCCTAGAGTCTCTTGTCCTTGGAAGGGTTGGGAGAGGCAAGTTTCAGCAAGTGATCGTGATTCTCTGCCTGCTTCAGGAGGAAGCAAAAGGAGTTGGGTTCTCTGCCTTGCCGGGTGTGGCAAAAAGGAGGTGTTTTTGTGAGGGCTTCTCCGCCTAGCTGTGGGGGCTAAAGGAGAGTCACGTTTGTAGTGCAATACTCGGAGGGCGCCTCCGGGGAGTGGACGTAGGTCGAGTTGACCGAACCACTATAAATCCTTGTGTTCTTGTTTTTACTGCTTCTGCATTTATTTTCTTCCGCACTTGTTTTTTTGGTGATTTGGTTTGTGATAATCGTTCTTTTTTCTTAAAGAAATTTTTAAATACCAATTTACCCACCTCTTGGTTAGCCTCGGGCCAGTTCTATAGGGCTTAACATCCCTAACGAACTTTCAGAGGATTACCGTGAACTGATAAGGAAACTAGTCAGGCTTGCTAAATATATATCCAAGAGCATGAGGAACCACTGCTGGATTAAGTATGTCAAGCCATCTAGTTCATCCCAGATATTTTCCAGCAAGTTTTCTCTCGAGCTTATGATAGGAGGCGGCCAACAAAGGCGCCAATAATTCCAGTGATCTCGAGATAGGGCATGATTTGTAATGCTTCCATAGTTTCTATACGTTCAATAACTCTAGGTGGAAATGTCTCGGAAACTCCTAGTGAGAACTCATGTCTCGAAGAAAATGAATCTGAATTTATTAAATCCTCCTTAACAAATGAAGAAGATGATGATATATCCCTGAAATTATCTAATGGTGCCACATAAAGACTACTCTGAGATGAGCTTTACTTTCTAGAGGCAAGTGATCCATAAACTAAAATAGCATAAAAAAATTGGACGTTTTAAATTGGGAAGTGACACCAAGGCTTCTAGGCATTCCTTGAAGCATTCTGAAGATCCTTCTTCAAGCAAATTTGAATCAAAAGAGATGGTTCATGTTGAACTGAAGAGTTAAATACTAGTACTGACCCTAGTTAAAAAAAGGCCCATCAATAAAGATTAAGGAGATAATATAGTAATCAACGAAGATTTCCTTCCTAAAACCTCAAATAGGCATCAGCCTTAAACAATGAAGTTGATCAAAACATCCTCAAGAACCTTAGAAAATTACCAATACAACTCAACATCTATGAAGCTCTCATAATATTAAGAGATCATTGGTTGGTCCAAGCTCTTCAAGACTAGGACTGATATGAAGCGTATTTCGCAGAGTATTGTTTAACAAAGGTCATGCATGCCTAGAATAATCTAGTTATTAGATTTATACAAAAAGGATCTCCTACTATAGATTTCTAAATATAATCTCTCTTACATCATAATTGAGAGCAACACCACCACCTTTTTTTGTTATTATTCTTTTTTACTTTAGAGCAACAACACCCTTGTGAACTAGATTCCTATTGACATAGGGTCTTTGGTGAACCTCATATGTCTAAAAACATTAAGGTGGTTGTCTCTTAATATCCAATACAGTGCAACAACAACAACACCAAGCCTTTATCCACTATGTGGAGTCAGCTACATAAATAATTTTTCTCCATTGTGTTCTATCAAAATTGAAATTCTCATTTAAATATAATAAAAAAAAAGTTATTTCTAATATTTTTTTAACCAAGTCTTTCTAGGTCTACCTCTACCTTTCTTAACATAAGTCAAATCTAATACATCTAATCTCCTAAACGGGTCATCAAAAGACTCCCATTTTATGTAACCAAATCATCTAAGGTGACTCTCTCTAATCTTATCTTCCACTAGAGCTACTCAACCTTTTCACATATATGCTCGTTTCATATCCTGTCTCTAAGAGAAAAGTTACTCATCCACCTGAGCATCCTCATCTCTACAACACTTAATATTATGCTTACCTTTTAATGGCAACCATTCTGCACCATAAAGCATTGCAAGTCTCACCATCATCTTATAGAATTTTTCCTTAAAGTTTGAGTAGGCCTTTTCTATCACACAAAAAGCCTGTGCATTCCTCGACTTCAACCATCCTACTTGAATTCTACAAATAATATCCCCATCTGTTTCACTATTACTCTAAACAATAGACCCAAAATATCTAAAATGTGTACTCTTATTAATGACTTGATCGTCCAAAGTCACAATACCCCCACCACATCTATTACTACTTAAATTATACTCCATACATTCGGCTTTAGATATACTCAAACGAAAACCTTTAGACTCTAAGGTTGACCTCCATAGTACAAGTTTACCTTCGACTCCCTCTATAGTCTTATCAACAAGGAGAATATCATCAACAAAAAGCATGCACCAGGCTACAACCTCTTGCAAATGTCTAGTGAGAACATCTATGACTAAAGAAAAAGATATGGGATTAAGGCTAATCCTTGATGTAATCCAACTGAAATAGGAAAATATTTGGTCAAACCAGCATGTATTTGAACACAAGTAACATCTCCTACATACATATCCTTAATAACTTGAATATAAGCATTATTAACCCATCTCTTTTATAGAACTCTCCATAGCACTTCTCTTGGAACTTTATCATATGCTTTCTCTAAATCAATAAATATCATATGTAGATACTCCTTATTCTCTCTATACTTCTCCATCAAACCTCTTAATAAATGTATAGCTTCCATAGCAGACCTACCAAGCATGAATTCAAATTGATTTTGAGAAACAATATTATAACGTTGTAACCTATGCTCCATAACTCTCTCCCATGGTTTTAAAGTATGACACATTAATTAAATTCCTCTATAATTCGCACAATCTTGTGTATCACCTTTATTCTTAAAAATAAGAATTAACACACTCATTCTCCACTCATTGGCATCTTTTAGTCTTCAAATAATAATTAAAAATTTAGTAAGCAAAGAAATTCCTTCATACCCTAAACATTTTCACACCTCTATTAGAATATCATCATGTCCAATAGATTTTCTACACTTCATTTTTTTAAAGTCTCCCTAACTTCGATTTTATTAATACACCGATAAAAATAAAAATCTTTATTCATTTAGGGTGCTAACGTTACGAAAGTCAATCACATTCTCATAATTTTCAATGAAAAGCTAAGCAAAATATCAAATCCACCTTTATTAAATATCTTCTAATAAAGTGTTTTTGATATTCATCCTTAATGCACTTCAATTAAAGTAAATCATTAACTCGTATACATTTGTTTAGCTAACTTATACATATATATTTCACCTACTTAATATCTAATCTATTATATAAATCATTAAAACCTAAAATATTTGCATCACATATTGCTTTCTTAAACTCTTTACGGATCTTCTTTATATCTTTCTCAATTATCAGAATTTTTACATGTAAATAAATTTTTATTAAAACTCATTTTTTATCTTTTCTTGGACATTTTGATTCCACCACCAATTATTTTTACTATTAGAGTTTTTCACTTTGATATTTCACACACATTATTTACAACATTATTAATATCATTAATATTACTAGCTAATATTTTCTACATAACATTATCTCCTTATTTTTATATTTTGTCCCTTGATCTTAAAATTTAAAAATGATAAGTAATGTTAGGTACATAAACTTTCACTCGGAATAATTTTACAATCTTTATAATCTAAAAGATCTATTTTTCTTATAAGAAAATAATCATTTTGAGTTTTAGTATCAATTCTTATAAGTGATGAGATGCTCATCTCTTTTCTTAAATAAAGTATTGGCAATTACAAAATCATAACTTATAATAAAATCTAATACGGTTACCGTCACACCCCTCTATTGCATTAATTTAACCTATATTTAAAAAGTAATAATCATAACATATGAATGAAGCATAGAAAAATATCATAACATGAACCATCATTCAAAAGCAGAAGCTGCACGAAATTTTATTTCCAAAATTTTTTCTCCAAAGAACAACTACAGGGGAACCCAAAATATATAGCTATAAACATTATATTGATGTCATATCAAACTTTTCTCACAAAGACAAAGGTAAACAAGAAATAAAAACTAAACGTATCATGATTTTGGCTCGACCTTATTCTTCTCATTTCCTATAATAACAAACAAAATAATAATCGAGTGAGCTATAACACTCATAAAGATATGCAACTCTACTGAAATAATTAAGTACAATAATTCACTAATGAATATGAACATCTGCAAATAAATCAACATGTGCATGTAAAACTAAAAAACGTGTAAACCACAAAAGTTTATAGTAAAAGTATTATAAAATAATATAACCCTGTAATATGTAAGGATGATACTTAACTGAATTACATATTTAATTGTATGTTTTTTAACATTAATAGTATTGCTTTAAGCCAGTTGTAATTGTATATGATCTATAATTCATACTATTAAAATATATAGTCATATCTATAGATTAATAACTTCCTTTTCAACCACAGACAATGTCACATCTAGATTTAGATTTTTCAGCCGGTAGGCTACCGAGGTTGTGCTGCCTCTTTAGCCCTTAGACCCTCCCAACTCTGTCTCATAGCTCGTATGCTACATCATACTAATGTTGCACTACCTTTACCGGTCGCACTACCCATCGGGGTCCCATTGCCCCACCTACCTATCTTTTAACAATATATTTTCTTGACTTATTTAATCATGGTTATTTCCTCCCCTCTAACAACAACTTGATATGTATAACTTGTGTATATGTCTACATATATATGTGCATATAACTAAGTATGTCTGAAATTTGTATTAATGTATCAGTATATAAGCAAGCATAGTTGTATAATTCATATATCATAATTTGACATAATTGAATATGGCGGCATATATAACATACTCATAGATCACGAAGAATGGCGTGTACAATGGTTGTATAAACCACGGTTCAAACTAATAATCATGACCTCATAAGAATCCAAGGGTAAATGCCATACACACACTAAGTTAACCACATGTACATTCAGACATGTATACGATATAACGATGCATATCTTACCTCCTTGTTGTTCTGACTCACCAAGTCGAACACCTCAAGTCTGCTTGCGTGTATAGGACACCTACAGCGCCCATAAACTGTCTATATTGAAAGTTCGTACAATTTGCTACCCATATTATATAACTAAATTAATTAAAAATAATCATACCTTCCAATTCTCAGATCGCATACACGACTATCGACACCAATTCTCCTCACACTACGAATGTCCTAATCAATCTCTTAGCACTGTCAAAATTAGAAATGTTAAATACACAAATCATACAAATTTTTTATATAGGAACATAATATACTTCGTACCTATGTTACACCGATACGAATACGGCGACACGGATACGACACGATACGGATACGGGACGCGTCAATTCTTAAAAATACAGGATACAGGTACGGCGCGGACACGACATTATAATTTATAAATCATACATAAAAATTAAAAAACAATCAAAGCATAATGTTTAAAATTACAAAAAAAATATGAAAGTAACATCATTTGTAGCCTTGTAGCTTATAATATCAAAATAAAAGTAAGCATTAAATGTCTAATAAAACAACAAAAACATAAATATAAATTGTCTAGCACATGAAGTTTCAACTATTCAATAGAAAGAATGATATGATTAGCTTCTTCAGTGGTTTGTCTTTGAACTTCTATATCAACAACAACAACAACAACATCAAGCCTTTATCCCACTATTCACATGAAGTTTCAACTTCTATATCATCTTTAATAAATATCATAGCTTCTAATTCATGCTCATCAATTGAATAATTAGCAATTTCTAATATTCTCATATCATCAAGAGACTCGAATCCATCTCGGAAATGAGAGAACCTATACCAAAAATTCTAACAGCCAACATCCTTAAACAACCCTCCAGCAGCATTTAAATCAAGCCCTTAGCCCCTTTATCACCCAAAACTTGTGCACATCCCTACCCAACCACTCACCTCGCACGGCTACACCAAGATCCCGACCACCGTAGCTCCAGCTCCTACCTGATCCATTTCACTTCCAGCCAGCTCCCAAAATCGCCTCAACCATCAGCTGCTCCAAGAGAAAACTCAGAGCTCCCACCAGCCTTTAACTCTCGGCTTGGGAAGGAATTAAATAAAAGGCCAGAGCAAAATAATTTACTTAATAACCCCTCCACTTCAATGCATGTCAGCCACCTGTACACATTTTGCCCTTTGCTATAGTGATTTTTATTTTTAAACAATAACAGTATTTATAAACTTAGGAAAAGTATACAATTTAGATTTAATTCTTTAACACTTAAATCTTTCACGTTTAGGCATATGATGCTATATATCAAATTGCTCTAATTGACGAGTAGAACACACGTGACGTCACGAAGCAAAGGATCAACATGTATAATGAATTGTTCGTGAATGACAACAAAACATATGCAGCCAGTATGATAATCCACCTATGGTTATGTACGAAGGACACAACACAACTGAAAACAAAGTCTGCAGTCAATAGTAGGTAACCACCAGACGAGTGCACTAACCCGCTTATGAGTGATGATGACAGATGTAGCAACTCAACAATTAGTGTGCATTGGAAAATCAGCAACAAATATGGCACATCCAATAGCCCATATTAACATACGCCAACAAGCCTACAAACAACAATGACAGATGTATTGCAAGGATGAGGGGTCCTTTGCGAATAGGTGGAAGTAGATATAGGAATGGGCGCAGCTCAACTGAAAGCCCACAGTAACACATTAATAGACACACTAAACCTACCTACAAATGATAATATACCCCACAAACATAAAAATACAGCATGCAGTGAATGCCAGGACATTTGTGCAATTAATGACAACTCAATATTAGTCGAAATGCATTAATCCTTTAAAAGCAAAAGTGACCACTATACAGCAGATGCAAGTCCCTACGAGCTTATGAAGAAGACCTGTCACACGCACAACGTACTATGTACAAGAAAAATACTGAAAATATATAACGAATGCAAACATCTATAAGCAGCGCTAGAAAATCTATATTCAGTGCAACACACCTACAAGTAATAGTGGAAGGCTTGTGACGCATACAACGATTTTGCCTACAAGAAATAATAGGGGTTGCATTGCAAGTGTGATAGATCCTCTACAGGAGTAGGTAAGAAGATTGTGGCAAGTGCGACGCACCGCCTGCAGGCAAAAGCGAGCTAGTGATAAATACAAGCAACTACGAACAATTGCAAGAGACTTGTTAGTGCATGCCAGATGACCTACATAAAGCAGCGAATGACTTACAGCGCTGCTAAGCAACACCACCGGATCTGCAACATCCGTGCAAGAGGACAGAAGACGTATACATGCTTCTAAATAAAACTTTGCGCACTTGCTAGCGTTGGACATTTACATAACTAATTATTACAAAATACCCTCATGCATCAAAAAACGTGTTGGCACATTCATAATATGCATATATATTTGTAATGTGTAGGGTGTATCATACAAATACGTTATTCAGCACGCAAAGTATATTAAGCATATACATGCCGTGACAACATGCAAATACAACATTCAACATGCAAAATGCCTCATGCTGCAGCCACACATCACACTAAAATGTAAATGCACTGTGCACACATGCACTATAACAAATAAAACATATCATGCAAGCATATCATTCAATACATAAAACTCATTACGCCATGATGACATATTGATGTACCATCATATCATGCATAGGGGAGTCAATTTTTGACACAACCAGAAACACAACCCGAACCCGACCCGGAAAAATCCGGGTTCGGGTCAACTCGAACCCGAAACGGGTCGGGTTCGGGTTCAACAAATCAACCCGTTTTAAAAATCGGGTCGGGTTCAGGTTGACCCAGCAACCCAAAATTGACCCAAAAGTGACACGAAAACTCATATTTGACCCGAAAACCCAAGATTGACCTGTTTTTTACTCGATTTTGACCCGAAAATCGAATATTGACCCAATTTTTGAGCCGAAAATTAGAAATTTTATGTCAACTTCGGGTCATTCGTGTCGGGTCGGGTTGACCCGGACCCGTATCGGATCGGGTTCGGGTCCGGAAACCTGACCCGTTTTTAAAAACGGGTCGGGTTCGGGTTGACCCAAACAGTGCCGGGTCAGTTCCGGGTTCGACCCGAACCCGACCCGCTAACCCGAATTGACACCCCTAATCATGCAGAATGCAAATATATCATGCAAGCATTGAATTATCACTCAAATAGATCATGTGGACAAATCAACGACGTATAGATATATTATGCATCATGCAAATGCACTAGGCCACTATTGCATAACAAGCATTTCATGCAAAAATGAAAATCCATGTGTCAAAAAATATACATGTGAGTAAATACATAAATACACGCATACGCATATTAGCATATAAATGACAATATAAATGTATGTACTAACATGCACATTGATCACACATCCATTGTAATGCATGCATACAGACACTATAAAAATACATTATGCAAAATACATGCAAAACTATATACCTACATGGCCCCGTCGAGCATGTTGTGGGTACATGCGTGACGTCTGAGGATATTGCGCGAGTCGAAAAATAAACTCAAGCTCTAAGTCTGGTCCATCTATATGGATAAATAGGAGTTGACACGGCTAGAACCATTAAACAAATATACGGTCGCGGTGTGGACCGAGATATTTGTTTTATACATTCATATTAAGCCTTCAAGGTCTATAATAAGAAAGAATCGTTTATAAAAGTATAACGACAACAATGAACCGGACCCTCTATCGTCAAATTGATAGAGTCGACAAGGTTTAACCAATAAAATAAAAATGTTCCCATGAAAACCTCGACGATGTCCGTGTTGACAGAAAATCTTAGATGGAATATATCACAAATATTCAAAATGCCTCCCAAATTTTTAAATGCCCATAAGAATTCAAAATTTCAATACTTACTCAAAATTAAGATATTTAAAATGAAATAAATCATCAAAATGCTTAAAGCAAAATCCTTACACCCTACGCTGTATTTTGTAGGGGTGGACGAATGTGAAAATCACTTCAGCTTAAAAGAACAAATGTCTGGTCTAGAAAATCACTATGATTCATTCTTAAATCATCTCTTGCCAGTAAAGGCATGACACGTGTCCTCTAACCAGTGATTTTGCTATCAAATGGCACCACATGTAAACGGTTATGACCAGGACTATTTAACCTGGTGATTTTTCCATCAAATGGAACCATTAATATCCAGTCATGGTAAAAGCCTGTATGCTCCCAATTGACGCTAAATCCTTGAGTAATGAATCAATATGATATAATCGATAGGGCACAAAATCCTTTGTTAGCTAAGGTGGAATCAAATTTGTCATCTTACATAAATATCCACCAAATGTCTACAAGGTACCCTTAGATTAAGTAACCAATGGCTGCCGACAAGAATCTTTCTGTCAAGATAGAATGACTTGCCTCCTCTAAGTATACTAGGGATCATAATGACTAGAGACGACAAAACCATGGGATCTTGATCGATCCTATCATTCCCCTCAACATCCGCTTTAAGTGTAATGTGGCAAATTTTCATTTTTAAATATTAAATTTTTAAATACCAAACCAAGCTGCTACTATACGCCAGATACTACGTATTTGTTTGACGACTAGCCTTAATCGAAAGTTCTCTTTCACAATCAGAAGGGGTAACTTACTATAAGGGTTTACGCCTATATGAAACCTGAACTCATATCATAAAATCCTCACAAAATGAGGGCTAAAATCTCTGGGTAATGCTTTATTCAAAACCCAATCCGCCTTCTGAAAATTTGCCCCATAACTTAAATGTTAAAACTCTCCTTGACGATCCAAAAAGAAAGAAAGGGTCCGTAGAGAGTTCAGGCACAAATTTTCAGAGCCCGCAGTCACCCGACTCTCCCAGTCTTCCTGTAAAACCCGAAAAATGTCGTTTTAGACCTCACACGCTTTTCAAAGCGCCGTGATGAGTTTTAAGTGAAAAATTCAAGTTTGTCGAATTTCGATGAAAATAATTTTGAAAAATTCTACGCAAAATTCTGTACAATTTGATATATAAAACTTATAGATAATTTTGTTTAAATTAAAAATTAAAATTCATATAAGTTTTATAATACCAATAATACCCTTAGAGGTTATTATTGCTTGGAATGTTTAAGTGAGGGTAAAATGGTCAATTGTAAAATCTCTAAACCACCAAAGCTTTAAGGGACCGAATTCTATTCGGTCCCTCATTTGATCCGTGCGGCCGAAACCGAGAGGAGCGGGAAGGGAGAGGGCGGACGCACGCAAGGCGATGGGCGGCGGCTCCGGCTACTTCTCCGGCAAGTTTTCTGGCGAAGAAAGCTAGGGAAATTGTAGAGGAGAATAAGAGGAAGATTAAGGTATGCTTTATTTATGTATTCCTCGTTTCCTCTCAAAGTTTTCTCAAAATGAAAATCTAGGGCTTGAGGGGAAACTTTGTTTTTCTTTAAAAAAAATGTTAGGATATGTTTAAGAGATGATTTTGTGCATGAGAATGATGTTTTTCTTAAAAAAAAATGTGGAGTTAGAAAATTAGGATTTTTTTCTAAAGTTGAAATATTTAAAAATGCTTTTACAAATTTAGTTCCTAAGAGGGTTTCTAATGGTATAAATTGAGTTTTTCTCACAAAATGATATTTCCCTAGTTTTTAATATTAATAAATCCAAAAATAATTACCTTAATGTTAATTAAAGTTTAGGTTAATAATTGATTAAAGATTTATGTTAATGACATTCGTTTATGTTAATAACATTGATTTATGATAATGATATTCATGTCATTTGATAAAAAGGAATTAAGATTTAATGTTTATTTATGTTAATGGTTTCTTTATATTGCTGATTAGGAATTAAGGTTAATGTTGGGTAAGGGGAATTTTGATAAATGATTAAGCAAATTAAATTCATATGTTTGTAATTATGAAAATGAGAGAGAGTGAGTGAGAGAAAGAGAGTACTAGAGTAGTTTAGAAAGAGAAGGAGAATTTTGTTTTAAGTTTAGTTTGTAGATTTTAAAATGAAAAATTGATACTTATAGGTGATTAATCGTGGTGACATCGAAGGAAGGAATGGCAAGAGAAATCAATTTCCAAACTTCTGTAAGTATGCATGGTTCTTTATTTCAGTAATACTTTTGTTACCCTCAAGTTATATGCAATCATTATCCTTTACTGTTGTCAAATTCTTTTTTGTTGTCAAATAATGATCATACAAATTACATGTACATTTTATGGTCTTATATGATATAGTTTATGTAATATGGAATGAGATGATATGAATGTTATTTGAATGCTTGTATGTGCATGTTGAAATGATAGAACTCACCCCCTGATGGTACTAGCTGGGAACGCTGTACTCGTGCATGATAAAATGGTAAAGGATATGAAAAAGGAAATGGTGAAGGAGTACCTTTATGGTACTAGACGGTGGCTCCTATAAAGGTTGTATTATATACGAAAAGAGAAATCTAAGTATAATAATATTAATATGAAAATGAAATGAAAAATATGGCTTCATGTTATGATATGTTTAATGTTATGTTAGCATGAAATCATTTTATGTTATGTTCTTAAGAAATTAACATCCAACATATTACATAGTTGTCTTATTTACTGTAGTTTAGAATTGTGTATTACTTACTGAGCTTTAGCTTAATGTTAGTTGTTAACATTTTCAAGTAAACTTAAATTAATCAAACGAGTAGAAGGGGCGGCAATGTTTATCGTAGGAGAGGA
>NW_021319714.1:11074-12356 GCF_001605985.2 Dendrobium catenatum | reverse complement strand
CTGTCCGCTTGCAAACATGTTGCGGATCCGGTGGCGTGGTTCTAATTCAGGTTTTCTATATTTGTTTGTTGGCAACAATTTTTTGTGGGGTTCATGAGTATTTGATTTTATTGCATATCATCTTCCTGGCTTATAATGAATTGGATCGACATGTTTATTAGCTATAAAAATGTGATTGATTGTAGGGGTGTTATAACATCAACAACTTGTTGATCATCACCCATTTAGCTATGTCATTATGCATATAATGCATCTTTCATCATTGCTGGTAAGTACTTGCATCCATCACGATCTTCTACATATTGCTTATGTAAGATCCTTCACACTTGTGATATATTCACTATATTCACTCGCACGTACTACCATTGCATATATTATGAGTTCTCTACTATCTCATGTGGGCAAGCCGCATTAGATGTAGGTCTCTTGATACTATTCATAGATAAGTCATTGTATGTATTGAGAATCTTCTAATGCCGCTTGTGAGTGGATTTTCATATACATCACAAATCTTATATTATCATATTCATTAACTCATAGACCAATTACTGTGTGATACAGATTTTTATTGGTTCTATTTGTGGATCATCCATGAGTATTCGAGAGTTATTACTATCATGTATATCATAGGCCTTTCTATTGTTGCTTGCAAGCGTTGGCATTCATCACAACTTGATGCCTTAGATATGTATATAATGTATTACACACATCATATCTCTCCTAAGAGACTCATAGAAGCACTCAATCATATGGATATTAGAGACCCTTACACAATCAACAAAGAATAGTATGCTTAAACTTGACTTCCCCTTCAAATTCATATCTCTTAGAAATATCATTGCTTCGCAATTCCTCCAAAATTTATTTAAACATTCCCGTGGTTAGACATACTACCCCTTGCATACAATAATCCTTTAAACGTTTAAGGTCTATTGCAATAACTTTTTGGAGCATTTTGTGTCACATGCATGAGGCATATTTAATTACATATCAAAAGGGTAATTATTAACAATCACGATCCTCCAATTTTTATTCAAATTTTGATGTTATTATTTTGATTGAATAATTGGAGTCATTTTGAATTATCATTCATCGCATGCGTGCCATTTTAAGGTTTGTTCTCCATTTATCACCTCAACTTTAAATAGAGTCCGATCTGAGTTCAGTTCGAGTTTAAGCCCAATATTATTTGATCAAATTTAATTTAAAATTGATTTGACGTTTGAATTGAAATTTAAATCAATTTTTTTTTTTTATTTTAAGTCCAAGTCCTCTGTTGTTC
>NW_021319714.1:0-3292 GCF_001605985.2 Dendrobium catenatum | reverse complement strand
CAAATGGAAGAAAATAAAATGCACAGAAACATTAACATTTTTTTTACATGTTCTCTCAGTTGATGACTATTTCATGTTCCAACTGTTTTAGTTTTCATTATGATGATAACGATGAAATTAAAAAAAAAAAAAAAATCATTTGCATTATCTCATATACATTTTTTTTTCTCTATTATGAAATTTCAATTACAGCAACTATTTTATAATGCAAACGTAGGGGATCAAAATTATATATGAATATTCTCAATTATCCTTGATAAAATAACCCATTCAATATTGTAAATCTTCGAGGTCGGTCAAATCCTTGTGTATGGTGTTACTTCATAGGATGTTAAGTCTCAACAAAATCCTGCCCTCTCCCTTCTCTAAGATTTGCTTCTCATCAAACTGCTCGTGTACTGTGGGCTTGTTTATTTTTTTTTTATTTCACTATCAAGGTACTACTTAAGTAGGGCTGTTAAAATCGGATAATGGGTTGGGTTCGGGTTCAATTCGGAATTAACCATACATAATTCAGGTCAATCAGAACCAACACGTTTTTTGAAATGGGTCAGTTTTTCAGACCTGAATTCATCTCAGTTCGGATTTTGGGTCAACCCGACCTGACTTGTAATTACCGCCGTGTTTATTCAACCAATGAGCCAAATCCTACAAATCTGCCATTGGAGCCGGCGGAGCTAGGTTCATGGAGAGGGAGAGGGAGAGGTGGTTTGGGTCAATCTGAATCTAATCCGACCTGAATTCTACCTGGTTTACAAGCGGGTCAAAATCCCTAATCCGAACTAAGTTGGGGTTCAGGTTGATATAAACCTGAAATTTTTGGGTCACGCTCAAATATTGACACCTCTATATTTAAGATACTCATGTGAGCACATCTCTATTATGTAATAGCATGGCCAATGGAATATGGATGGTGCAATGTTCCTATGGATGTCTGTGAGCCTACAAGTCGTCCATTATTTCAAATCGAAGTCATATGATATTGATATAATAAAGAATGATTATGAATAGCCAATAAACTATTACTACATGAGGGATTTTTTTTCCCCTTTCCATTCACAAGCAATAATCTCTAATAAAATGTGAAATGATCCAAGTTATTTGTAATTACTAGTTTTACCTATCGTAACTTAATTGTAAAGAAAATATCAAGAAAATGCATCATAAATAACACATCTCGTGGTCAAACTCAAACTATATGAGGACTAAAAAAAAAAATCTAAGCATATTAATTTGGTGGAACATTTGATCTTTTTGACATATTGACATCTCATCTAAGAAAACTTCTAAAGTATAGATATATGCTTCATTTGTGACAGTTATTTATTGATTTTTCCTTTTTTGTTTTTTTTTTTAAAATTTATATTAAAAATTTATTTTTAAAAAATAATAAACAAAATCATAAATATCAAATTAGAGGCCTTTTGATTCCATGCACCAAATACAACGTAGGAGTCCTATGGGCAAAACAAGTTTGGATTTAGATATTAGCCAGCAGAATAAAGTGGAATGTGAAGATATTTGTCTCATGTATTATGAGTCTTTGAAAGGATGCTGCTCGTGGGGGTAGAATGCAAATAATACGATCACACTATGTAGTAAGATAAAACTGTCGCAAACATTTACACTCTACGCAAGTAGTCCAATGAGAGAACAAATATAATTATGCATACATTTATCCATGGAGAATAACAGTTTTCGCCTACACATTTCGATGGATAATAATATGCATAATTCAATAATCATGAGATTTATTTCATTCGATACATAAGTTCGAATGATATTTATTTGATGTGAGTATCGGTTCTCTACGGGCGAAAGAACTTGTGGTTAATTACATCTCAAGCCTCGACCCAAGAATACTCTCAATTAAGGATAATATAGTATTCTCTTATTGGTTTAACTTATGGTGTAATCTTTAGGGTCTCCTAACAAAAAAAAAAAAGAAAAGAAAAAAAAAAGATAGCACACTGATCATATAATCACTCGACTGGTCAAAAGACTACGGTCATTCCGATCTCTGTCTTAACAACAATCTTTTCGACTTCCATCGCCCAATTACAATCCTTCTGATCATTATTGTCCGATCACGATCCTTCTGACCTACCTCGCTCGTCGACCATGGTCTTTTTTGATCATCGTTGCCCGTCTAATACGAACATTTCTACCTCCTTCATTAATAGACATCCATTTTTTTGTCCATCGTGGCTCGTTGGTTGTGGTCCTTCTGACCTCTAGCGCAAGACAATGATCTTTCTTACCAACGTCCACCGACTACGATTTTTTCGATCTCCTTTGCTAAACAACGGTCTTTCTAACCATCGTCACTCGAAGACTACGGTTATTGCGACCTCCGTCACTAGACATTGGTCTTATTGACCATTGTTGCTCGCCGACTATGGTCCTTGTGACATCCGTCACTAGACAACGGTCTTTTTGACCACAATCGCCCACTAACTACGATCTTTCCGACCTCTATCGCCCAATTACGATTATTCAAACCACCTTCGACCGACTTCGGTCTTTCCGACTTCCATCGCCCAATTACAATCCTTCTGATCATTATTGTCCGATCACGACCCTTCTGACCTACCTCGCTCGTCAACCATGGTCTTACTGACCAAACGAACATGTCAATATTGATTCTTCCAACTTTCACTATGTAATGCACTCTATATGATGTATATTTGCTATATCAAGCTAAGACCTTTCCCCCAAGGAAGGTTCTCATTTGTAATCAACTACCAAACATTAGTAGATTCATTTAAACGAAGAAAGACCCCGTAATTTTTTCATTTTTTTTTCAAGGGTTTTCACGTAAAAACTATGACCTCTCATATGAATGCTACACACACTGTTTATCTGTTTGTGTGTTGGATTTTCGTATGAAACTTAAATGCTAAATCTTATATCTCTATTGCCTCGAATATTCAAGGACACAATAATATTAATGCAATAAAATTTTATTTTTATATTTATGACTTTATGTCTTCATGCACACATATTTGTTAATAAATCATTTTCTCAATAATATAAAAAAAACTCTATTTTTACTAAAATTTGTCACTTGAATTGAGATTAAATTTGTTCATCATTTCTTTTACATTTGGGGCTCAAGATGCGACAAGCTTGGATTGATTCCAAAACAATTTAAATCTATCTATCACCAATAATTCTAAGAAGAAAAGAAAAAAAAAAAAGAAAAAGAAAAACGAACAATAATAATAAAGGCTTGATAACTTGGGATTACCAAACTCTACTTATCAACACACATCCATTTATAATCCAACAA
>NW_021319713.1:236956-243294 GCF_001605985.2 Dendrobium catenatum | reverse complement strand
ACCGAGTTTTTCTAAAAAACTCGGTACAACTCGGTATTTTGCTCGGTATTGATTATTGTCAAGCAAAATAGACCAAGAACTAACAATATCGAGTAATACCTAGCAAAATCGAGAAATACCAAGCCATCCTGGGTCCGTTCCAGGTCGGGTTGTCGGGGCGCGCGATAAATAGTGAGAACGCATGACGCGATTCTAATGGCGGCCGAACTTAGAACTATGTCCTGTGACCAGACCAAATAAAAGTTCCATTGCATGACAATAAAGCGCCCAGATACCATTCCTTTAAACAAGCCCAATAAGCTTAAGAAAACCCCACCGTCGCTCAGAACAGCTAGCCAGCAATGCTAATACATTCAAACCATTACAAGAAATCGTTTCAAGTTCCTCAAAAAAGAGTAAACGTTTATAACCAAAATTGTTAATAAAAAACTACTGCAGTCTTCAAATAACAATCCCACTCATTAGCTCGAATTATTCAACCCCTTATTTCAGTAAAAAGTTTTAACGGTTCATTTAACAACACTTCAAAAATGGGAAAACAAGATGAAATAAATACTCTCCAACAGGAAGATAGCTACATCATCATTGTAAATAGAAAATAGTTACAGTTCAAGAGTTTATTTTTCAGAACATTGCTGCCTCTACAATACGATAGATTATTTAGTGCGGACACCGGACACAGTTTATCGTCCAGAGGCAAATCAGGTGCAACCACATCATCCAGTACCGAGCCGCGGTATTGAGTAGGGGATGATGTGACGCATTTTCATTGGGCTCTGGACGGCATCCGGTGTCCGCACCTAATAATTTCCCCTACAATACACTAGCAAAACTTCATGACTCTCTGACTTACCTTTGATATGAATAAAAGTTGACCCAAACATTACATTATTTTCAACAAAATACATAGCTTTTTCGAATAAAGAATGCATGATCCATAGGCAAGAGAATCCTCCTTGCATGATCCCCTGCTGAACCAAGAGAAATAGAGTAGTCATGTCACCATCTTGCATCTAAGCTTTGGACAAATGACAGAGGTCAGTCCATCTAACCCAAAATTGCTTCATAACATGTGCAGTATATATATTGATCTGTTTCACATACAACGCACAGAAACCATCTCTCAACATGTTGATTATTTTAGGTGGCTGTTTTTCACATCGAAGGATCTGTGACACAGATTTGTGAAACCCAAGCGGGTAATAAACAAATGCTGGGCCTGCAACTAGATCGCACAAGTTAGCTTTTAGTATCAAATAAATTATGTACTTCAGGCCCTTCAATGACTCTCCTAATCCTCTTCATAACTACATCAATATCACTTTCTGACAAAGATTTAAAAGAAAACTGAAACCATCCAGGTTCAATGCAGTGGCAAGATGACCCCGGTGTTGTATTAATCTTAGCTATATCCAGTAGCTTCTCCCACATTTCAAGCTCCCCTTTCTCACTGTATGAACGTAGAAACTTGCTCAAATCCACCCAACATGTAAGTCCCTCACTACCATTAGCACAGTTAACATACAGACTTTTCAAGCCGTGGGCAAACAAATGATGCATATTCTTAACTGTTGTTCCAATTAGCTGAAGGAATTCCGAAATGAACCGCTTATCTGATAACATTAAGACGAGCACGCGTTGGGTAAGTATGGAGATGGATGAGTATCTTGTGAACTTTGCAGCAGCAGCCACGACATTGTGATTTAAGGAGTAGATGACCCCTACATGAAAACCTGGAAGGGAGAGATTTTCCGAAAGCCTATATATTATATGAACCCTGCACTTGTCAAAATCTTCTGTGTCTAGAATCTCTGCAACACTCATGAACGTTTTGTCTCCATGGACTGATCCAAGATACAGCTCATCAGAAATCAAATGGATGTTCTTCTCCGAAGTGAATTCGAGTAAGTCATAAAGTGCATCCCTTCTCAATAGATTTCCCACAGGATTTGAAGGATTTGAGATAAGGACGGCACGAACCTTAACCCCTCGTTTCTTTGCTTGATTATAAGCTCTTTCAAGAGCAGAAATGCTTATATTGAAGTTGTCAGTGCTACGACAAGGAACAGGGATTAAATCCACACCAGTCCTCCACTTCAGATCCTTGTCAAACCTGTGGATATTGATGCTCAAGGTAATCAATATTGAATTCAGGATGCAATATGAGAATAGCAAACTTAAAACATAAGACAACTAAGGCTTCGTTTGGGGTGTCTTTCTTATTGCTTCTATAAATAACTTTCTAATACAAAAATTGAAATTTGTATATAAAATAGCTGTTTTAAGAAGCAGTAAGAAAGCCGTTCCAAATAAAATCTAAATAATTAGAATTGAAAAGATAGAGGACTTTGCATGCGAGCATCCAAGGGTTCTTGAGTAAAAAATGTACTTCAGCCAACATCCAGGGTTCACAGCAGCAAATCCTGATGAAGAACACGTAAATAAAAAAAAGTGAGAAAGGTAATTTTGATTTAACATTCACATTGTACCAGCAGGATATTGCTGAGACATTATTAAGCAACTGCTCCTTGGCAGGGTTTTGGGAAGAAAAAGGATGGGATAATTGTGGGATTGGTGTAGGAGAGTTTTATCTGATTCCATGCCATTGGATTAATGATTATGGCGCCGTAGCTTTTACAAAAATAAGTACTGCTTTCTTTTTTATAAAAAATGGTGCTCGTCGCATATGCAAACACCAAAAGCAATGGTGTTCATCATCATCATCGTTAGCCTAATCCCAAATTGTTGGACCCTAGCCTCATAAATATCCTCAATTCATTCCATTAAGTGCTACATGCGGTGTTAGCTTTATTTTAATTCTAGTCCGCTCGACTTGGTTTTAATGATTTCTTTTCTACACAACTTGATTCCATTTGGCAAGGCAGCTATAATAGTAAGTTAAAAGAATTTAACTTTCAAGTCCTCATAATATTCTTTTCTCGCATAATATTACAGCAATACTTGTCCATTTTAGCCACCCAATTTTAACAATAGAGTTTAAGTCCCAATATATACCCAAGTATTTTTATATAAATTCAAGGGAATCAAAATTATCAAATCTTGGGGACTTGTTCTGGAAGTTTTTTCAAGTCCTTTAACTGGAAATCCTATATCCTCTTTATGCAATTCTCTCAAAAAGCTTAAAAGTATTATCAAACGTGAAGCTTGGTCTAATTCTAATCTCATCAATTCCCAACTGGAAGAGCAACTTAAACTACAATCTGCTTGTTTGGCCATGGTGCAGGCCAACCCGTATGACCCTACTCTTATCCACTCATTTAAAGAGATTAACCAGAGGGTCTTAGATCTCTCATCTATGTGTTCCTCGTTGATGATTCAAAGGGCTAAAGTGAAATGGCTTAAACAAGGGGAAGAGGATCTTAAATATCTTTTCTCTAAGATCAAAATTAGGCAAAGCAGCACTAAGCAGGTGGTTAATCTTTTTGTGGCTTTTCCTGGAAAAGACAAAAGGGATGCTATTAACTGTATTGTTCAACACTTTCAAGGGCTTTTCAACTCTCCCCCTCCCTCTTCTTTGGATGTGAGTTCATTTCCTATTGGCAACTCTCTTCCGAACTTTTATTGTGATATTTTAACTGATTATGTTAAGGATAAGGAAATTAAAAGCTCTGTTTTCTCGGGAGCTTCTTCTTCCTCCCCTGGACCGGATGGTTTTAATTATCATTTTTACAAAACCAGTTGGCACATTACTGGGCCTTTAGTATGTAAAGCTGTTAGATCATTCTTTGCTAAAGGTTACATACCAATGGGAGTGAAGTCGACTGTGCTGGTTCTTATTCCTAAAAGCAAAAATGTGGAGTCCATCTCTGATTTTAGGCCGATTGCCTTATGTAACACTATCTACAAAATCTTTGCTAAAACTTTGGCTAATCGTTTAAAACCTATTATGCCTCTTCTTGTTAAGCACAATCAATCTGGTTTCGTGAAATCCAGGATTTCCACAGATAATATCATCTTGGCAAAGGAAATTTTGGGCTTGGCTAGCAAAAGAAGTAGACACAAGTTTTTTTGTGTTAAGCTTGATATTAGAAAAGCGTTTGATACGGTTTCCAGGGAATTTCTAATATCCAGAATGCTTCAAAAAGGTTTCCCTCATCACTTTGTTAATCTGATTAAAGCATGTATTTCTGACGTAAATTATTCAGTGTTGGTCAATGGGGCTCTTGAAGGCTTTTTCTCCTCTACATCTGGGCTTAGGCAAGGCTGCCCGTTAAGCCCTTACCTTTTTTGCTTGGTTATGGATGCTTTTTCCGCTCTTATTGATAATGGAGATTTTAAAGGGATAAATGTGGATGGTTTTTCTTTATCTCACCTTTTATATGCTGATGATGTCTTAGTTTTTGGAGAAGGTACCATTGAAAACTGCCTTTGTTTAAAAAGAATTCTTGCCTCCTTCTCTAATGCCACCGGTCTTCATGTCAATCTCACCAAGAGCTCGATTATGTTCCCAAAATCTGTGACCAATCAGGAAGAGATTTGTCAAATCCTCTCTATTCACAATATTTCAGATGTTATTACATATCTTGGTATTCCATTGTCTTTTAACCGTCTTAAAGTGGCTGATTTCATTCCCTTAACTGATAGCATTGCATCTAAACTGTCGGGGTGGAAAGCCAGTCTTCTTTCATTTGCTGGAAGACTCCAGTTCCTTAAATACACCATTTTGAACTCAATTGCTTATTGGATACGGGGTTCCATTATACCCAAAACTGTTTCTAAGTTTTTCAGGAAAGTGTGCTCAAAGTTCCTGTTTTTTGGGGATTGTAATGCGGGGAAAAAACTTCATCTGGTTTCCTGGGATAAAGTCACTTGTCCTAAGGAGAATGGGGGGCTTGGTTTACCTTCTCTAGCCGCACTTCAATATGCATTTAACTGCTCCATCATCATCCGGATGTATAACACTCAGTCTCCTCTTGCTCAATGGCTTTCTGCAAGATACATTTCTCCCTGGAAACCTATCCCATCCTTTGCCAGTAAATTTTGGAAGGCTGTTTGCTCTACTGCTGTGGTGGCTAGAGAAAAATTCTCTTTTAAAATCACTAGAAATGCCCCTATCTCTTTTCGATGGGATCATTGGGTTAACAACGCTAAATTGGAGGATTTCTTGTTACTGCAAGATTTCAATTTTCAGTTTCCCAATTCCTTTTCTGATAGCCTTGTTAGAGACTTTATTTCGGGGGATAATTGGATGCTCCCTATGTGTTTTTCTTCTCTGATGCAACTCAACATTCATAGTGTCAACATTGAAGAGGGTGCTGCTTGCCTATGGTGGGACAATAAAAAGAATTATAAGCATCATGACTTTGTTTTGGACTTTTACAAGAACCATCCTACTGTGACTTGGCATAACCTTATTTGGAAAAATAGACCTGCTTTGAGGTACTCGTGCACTACCTGGTTAGCTCTTGTTGGGGGTATTAAAACTGCTGAGGCTTTGCACCATCGGAATATTCAGGTTCCTTTAACTTGTAGTCTCTGTTTCTCTCACCAGGAAACTGTTGCACATTTATTTTTTGGCTGTCAGTATTCTTTCAGCATAATTAAAGCCTTAATTCCTGGGGCAAATGGCTTCTTGATGGAACCTTCTCTTTTACAAATCCTGGGTTGGCTTGAGGATGTTAATTTACGGACTGCTGATGAGAAGGCTTTCTTCTCATTAATCATTTGCTGTTGTGTTTACTTCATATGGAAAGAGAGAAATCAAAGACGATTTTGCAATATCCTGAATTGTTATAATTCCACGGTTTTTTGCATCAAGAAAGCTGTACATGCTAAGGTTTCTAACTGGAAAAGCTCGTCCTCATTGCTGGGGAAATTATATGCTGGAAATGCCTTCAATATCTAATGTTCTCTGGGATATTCCTAGAGCTCGTTTCACTGGTGTGCTGAAGTGGTTATATGTTGCGACTGTTTGGAGCATTCCTGTGACAATGATGCTGCTCCATCACTTCCCCTTGGATGGCTTTCGAGCAACCAGGGGACTGTATGCGCCGATGTTCTATTTAATTTGTCTGAGTCCAGGATTTGCTAACTTTGGAGCTCTTCTGGTTCTGGTTGTGGTTTTTTGGGTTTATTCTGGCACATTCTATTCAATTTTGTAGGCTGCTGTTATAAAGCCTTTTTTGGTTTTTATAGTTTTTGTTCTTAAAGTTTTCTTTTGGTTATAAGGTGGGTTTACTTTCCATTTTATACTTTTTGAGGCTCTCTTGAGTCTGGTTTTACATGTAACTTTTACCTCTTTTTAATATACGGGCAAAGCCCAAATTTTCCCCAAAAAAAAAAAATTATCAAATCTAGGCATCACACTATCGATAGAA